>NC_090058.1:18591317-18779111 GCF_038355195.1 Osmerus mordax | reverse complement strand
AAGAGTCCCAACTAATTCTGCCTTTGGATTGTTGCGATCGGTACCCTAACAATGGCATTGGCTTGTACTTATAACAGAGTAAGTGCTACTTGTTGGGGTAGTCTTCTGTGACTTTTACATCTGTTATTCATACACATTGTGTTTGTCATGTGCTTCTAAATTCCACTATTACATTGCTTTAAATTGAAGCCTTGATTGATTTCAATGTTCTTCAGTGCTTGTCTTTGGGGGCAGTGTGATCTGTCTGTTCATTCTCTATATTTGACCTGTGTTAGCAATCTTCTTTGCATTTTACACTGCCTGTAGTAAATGTACCTGCATTTAGGTGCAATGTTTGCACTAAGAGTCCCAACTAATTCTGCCTTTGGATTGTTGCGATCGGTACCCTAACAATGGCATTGGCTTGTACTTATAACAGAGTAAGTGCTACTTGTTGGGGTAGTCTTCTGTGACTTTTACATCTGTCATTCATACACATGTCATTTGTCATGGGCCTCTAAATCCCACACTTACATGACCTTACAGTGAAGCATTGATTGATTTCAATGTTTATAAGTGCTTCTCTTGGGGGTAGTGTGATCTGTGTCTGTTCCTTCTCTATAATTTCCTCTGGTCAATTTCCTCCGTATCAAGTTCATTGAGAATTATCCTTCAACTTGAGTGACTCTCTTTTCTCTAATCACAGAAAGTGCTATTAAGTTGGGGGACATTACCTTAAAGTGAAACGTTGATTGATTTCAATGTTCATAAGTGCTTCTCTTTGGGGTAGTGTGATCTGTGTCTGTTCTTTCTCTATAATTTCCTCTGGTCAATTTCCTCCGTATCAAGTTCATTGAGAATTATCCTTCAACTTGAGTGACTCTCTTTCGTCTAATCACAGAAAGTGCTATTAAGTTGGGGTATTATTCTTCAACGGATGGCAACTAATTTTATATGACTGTGGGAATTACCAGAATGGCTCCCCTTACAAGATACATTTTTGATGTTCTTTTTCTGAAGTTAATTGAACTTTGTTAGAGTATCAAGTTATTGGGAACCACACATTGCCTGCATGCTCCATTAAGTTTGCATGTATTTACAATAGGTTACAATAGTTGTCTAGAAACTCTATATAGAATGAGTGCTGTATGAAGTTTGCTTGTCTGTAACTGCTGTTTTTGCATCGGAAAAGACTCAAGTCTAGTAGACCATTCAAATAATTGGGCCTTTAAGGCAGAGAACCAAAACTCCTCTCAATCCTAATGTTTTGAATGTGTGAAATAGTTTCTCTTGATTCAAATGACGAACCTTAGATAAAGGCAGAGCACTCGTCAAGCTTAAGTACCTGAGTCCCAACCAAATCTGTCTTTGGATTGTTGCGATCGGTACCCTAACAATGGCATTGGCTTGTCCTTATAACAGAGTAAGTGCTACTTGTTGGGGTAGTCTTCTGTGACTTTTACATCTGTTATTCATACACATTGTGTTTGTCATGTGTTTCTAAATTCCACTATTAAATTGCTTTAAATTGAAGCCTTGATTGATTTCAATGTTCTTCAGTGCTTGTCTTTGGGGCAGTGTGATCAGTCTGTTCCTTCTCTATATTTGACCAGTGTTAGCAATCTTCTTTGCATTTTACACTGCCTGTAGTAAATGTACCTGCATTTAGGTGCAATGTTTGCACGGAGAGTCCCAACCAAATCTGTCTTTGGATTGTTGCGATCGGTACCCTAACAATGGCATTGGCTTGTCCTTATAACAGAGTAAGTGCTACTTGTTGGGGTAGTCTTCTGTGACTTTTACATCTGTTATTCATACACATTGTGTTTGTCATGTGCTTCTAAATTCCACTATTACATTGCTTTAAATTGAAGCCTTGATTGATTTCAATGTTCTTCAGTGCTTGTCTTTGGGGCAGTGTGATCAGTCTGTTCCTTCTCTATATTTGACCAGTGTTAGCAATCTTCTTTGCATTTTACACTGCCTGTAGTAAATATACCTGCATTTAGGTGCAATGTTTGCACGGAGAGTCCCAACTAAATCTGTCTTTGGATTGTTGCGATCGGTACCCTAACAATGGTATTGGCTTGTCCTTATAACAGAGTAAGTGCTGCTTGTTGGGGTAGTTTTTTGTGACTTTTACATCTGTTATTTATACATATTGTGTTTGTCATGTGCTTCTAAATTCCACTATTGCATTGCTTTAAATTGAAGCCTTGATTGATTTCAATGTTCTTCAGTGCTTGTCTTTGGGGCGGTGTGGTCTGTCTCTTCCTTTTCTATATTTGACCAGTGTTAGCAATCTTCTTTGCATTTTACACTGCCTGTAGTAAATGTACCTGCATTTAGGTGCAATGTTTGCACTGAGAGTCCCAACTAAATCTATCTTTGGATCGTTGCGATCGGTACCCTAACAATGGCATTGACTTGTCCTTATAAAAGAGTAAGTGCTACTTGTTGGGGTAGTCTTCTGTGACTTTTACATCTGTTATTCATACACATGTCATTTGTCATGGGCCTCTAAATCCCACACTTACATGACCTTACAGTGAAGCCTTGATTGATTTCAATGTTCTTCAGTGCTTGTCTTTGGGGCAGTGTGATCTGTCTGTTCCTTCTCGATATTTGACCAGTGTTAGCAATCTTCTTTGTATTTTACACTGCCTGTAGTAAATGTACCTGCATTTAGGTGCAATGTTTGCACTGAGAGTCCCAACTAAATCTATCTTTGGATCGTTGCGATCGGTACCCTAACAATGGCATTGACTTGTCCTTATAAAAGAGTAAGTGCTACTTGTTGGGGTAGTCTTCTGTGACTTTTACATCTGTTATTTATACACATTGTGTTTGTCATGTGCTTCAAAATCCCACTATTATATTACTTTAAATTGAAGCCTTGATTGATTTCAATGTTCTTCAGTGCTTGTCTTTGGGGCAGTGTGGTCTGTCTCTTCCTTTTCTATATTTGACCAGTGTTAGCAATCGTCTTTGCATTTGACACTGCCTGTAGTAAATATACCTGTATTTGGTGCAATGTTTGCACTAAGAGTCCCAACTAATTCTGCCTTTGGATTGTTGCGATCGGTACCCTAACAATGGCATTGGCTTGTACTTATAACAGAGTAAGTGCTACTTGTTGGGGTAGTCTTCTGTGACTTTTACATCTGTTATTCATACACATTGTGTTTGTCATGTGCTTCTAAATTCCACTATTACATTGCTTTAAATTGAAGCCTTGATTGATTTCAATGTTCTTCAGTGCTTGTCTTTGGGGGCAGTGTGATCTGTCTGTTCATTCTCTATATTTGACCTGTGTTAGCAATCTTCTTTGCATTTTACACTGCCTGTAGTAAATGTACCTGCATTTAGGTGCAATGTTTGCACTAAGAGTCCCAACTAATTCTGCCTTTGGATTGTTGCGATCGGTACCCTAACAATGGCATTGGCTTGTACTTATAACAGAGTAAGTGCTACTTGTTGGGGTAGTCTTCTTTGACTTTTACATCTGTCATTCATACACATGTCATTTGTCATGGGCCTCTAAATCCCACACTTACATGACCTTACAGTGAAGCATTGATTGATTTCAATGTTTATAAGTGCTTCTCTTGGGGGTAGTGTGATCTGTGTCTGTTCCTTCTCTATAATTTCCTCTGGTCAATTTCCTCCGTATCAAGTTCATTGAGAATTATCCTTCAACTTGAGTGACTCTCTTTTCTCTAATCACAGAAAGTGCTATTAAGTTGGGGGACATTACCTTAAAGTGAAACGTTGATTGATTTCAATGTTCATAAGTGCTTCTCTTTGGGGTAGTGTGATCTGTGTCTGTTCTTTCTCTATAATTTCCTCTGGTCAATTTCCTCCGTATCAAGTTCATTGAGAATTATCCTTCAACTTGAGTGACTCTCTTTCGTCTAATCACAGAAAGTGCTATTAAGTTGGGGTATTATTCTTCAACGGATGGCAACTAATTTTATATGACTGTGGGAATTACCAGAATGGCTCCCCTTTCAAGATACATTTTTGATGTTCTTTTTCTGAAGTTAATTGAACTTTGTTAGAGTATCAAGTTATTGGGAACCACACATTGCCTGCATGCTCCATTAAGTTTGCATGTATTTACAATAGGTTACAATAGTTGTCTAGAAACTCTATATAGAATGACTGCTGTATGAAGTTTGCTTGTCTGTAACTGCTGTTTTTGCATCGGAAAAGACTCAAGTCTAGTAGACCATTCAAATAATTGGGCCTTTAAGGCAGAGAACCAAAACTCCTCTCAATCCTAATGTTTTGAATGTGTGAAATAGTTTCTCTTGATTCAAATGACGAACCTTAGATAAAGGCAGAGCACTCGTCAAGCTTAAGTACCTGAGTCCCAACCAAATCTGTCTTTGGATTGTTGCGATCGGTACCCTAACAATGGCATTGGCTTGTCCTTATAACAGAGTAAGTGCTACTTGTTGGGGTAGTCTTCTGTGACTTTTACATCTGTTATTCATACACATTGTGTTTGTCATGTGTTTCTAAATTCCACTATTAAATTGCTTTAAATTGAAGCCTTGATTGATTTCAATGTTCTTCAGTGCTTGTCTTTGGGGCAGTGTGATCAGTCTGTTCCTTCTCTATATTTGACCAGTGTTAGCAATCTTCTTTGCATTTTACACTGCCTGTAGTAAATGTACCTGCATTTAGGTGCAATGTTTGCACGGAGAGTCCCAACCAAATCTGTCTTTGGATTGTTGCGATCGGTACCCTAACAATGGCATTGGCTTGTCCTTATAACAGAGTAAGTGCTACTTGTTGGGGTAGTCTTCTGTGACTTTTACATCTGTTATTCATACACATTGTGTTTGTCATGTGCTTCTAAATTCCACTATTACATTGCTTTAAATTGAAGCCTTGATTGATTTCAATGTTCTTCAGTGCTTGTCTTTGGGGCAGTGTGATCAGTCTGTTCCTTTTCTATATTTGACCAGTGTTAGCAATCTTCTTTGCGTTTTACACTGCCTGTAGTAAATATACCTGCATTTAGGTGCAATGTTTGCACTGAGAGTCCAAACTAAATCTGTCTTTGGATTGTTGCGATCGGTACCCTAACAATGGCATTGGCTTGTCCTTATAAAAGAGTAAGTGCTACTTGTTGGGGTAGTTTTCTGTGACTTTTACATCTGTTATTTATACACATTGTGTTTGTCATGGCCCACTAAATCCCACACTTACATTACCTGAAAGTGAAGCGTTGATTGATTTCAATGTTCATAAGTGCTTGTCTTTGGGGCAGTGTGATCTGTCTGTTCCTTCTCTATATTTGACCAGTGTTAGCAATCTTCTTTGCATTTTACACTGCCTGTAGTAAATGTACCTGCATTTAGGTGCAATGTTTGCACGGAGAGTCCCAACCAAATCTGTCTTTGGATTGTTGCGATCGGTACCCTAACAATGGCATTGGCTTGTCCTTATAACAGAGTAAGTGCTACTTGGTGGGGTAGTCTTCTGTGACTTTTACATCTGTTATTCATACACATTGTGTTTGTCATGTGATTCAAAATTCCACTATTACATTGCTTTAAATTGAAGCCTTGATTGATTTCAATGTTCTTCAGTGCTTGTCTTTGGGGCAGTGTGGTCTGTCTGTTCCTTCTCTATATTTGACCAGTGTTAGCAATATTCTTTGCATTTGACACTGCCTGTAGTAAATGTACCTGCATTTAGGTGCAATGTTTGCACTGAGAGTCCCAACTAAATCTATCTTTGGATCGTTGCGATCGGTACCCTAACAATGGCATTGACTTGTCCTTATAAAAGAGTAAGTGCTACTTGTTGGGGTAGTCTTCGGTGACTTTTACATCTGTTATTTATACACATTGTGTTTGTCATGGGCCACTAAATCCCACACTTACATTACCTTAAAGTGAAGCCTTGATTGATTTCAATGTTCATAAGTGCTTGTCTTTGGGGTAGTGTGGTCTGTCTGTTCCTTCTCTATATTTGACCAGTGTTAGCAATCTTCTTTGCATTTTACACTGCCTGTAGTAAATGTACCTGCATTTAGGTGCAATGTTTGCACTAAGAGTCCCAACTAATTCTGCCTTTGGATTGTTGCGATCGGTACCCTAACAATGGCATTGGCTTGTACTTATAACAGAGTAAGTGCTACTTGTTGGGGTAGTCTTCTGTGACTTTTACATCTGTTATTCATACACATTGTGTTTGTCATGTGCTTCTAAATTCCACTATTACATTGCTTTAAATTGAAGCCTTGATTGATTTCAATGTTCTTCAGTGCTTGTCTTTGGGGGCAGTGTGATCTGTCTGTTCATTCTCTATATTTGACCTGTGTTAGCAATCTTCTTTACATTTTACACTGCCTGTAGTAAATGTACCTGCATTTAGGTGCAATGTTTGCACTAAGAGTCCCAACTAATTCTGCCTTTGGATTGTTGCGATCGGTACCCTAACAATGGCATTGGCTTGTACTTATAACAGAGTAAGTGCTACTTGTTGGGGTAGTCTTCTGTGACTTTTACATCTGTTATTCATACACATTGTGTTTGTCATGTGCTTCTAAATTCCACTATTACATTGCTTTAAATTGAAGCCTTGATTGATTTCAATGTTCTTCAGTGCTTGTCTTTGGGGGCAGTGTGATCTGTCTGTTCATTCTCTATATTTGACCTGTGTTAGCAATCTTCTTTGCATTTTACACTGCCTGTAGTAAATATACCTGCATTTAGGTGCAATGTTTGCACGGAGAGTCCCAACTAAATCTGTCTTTGGATTGTTGCGATCGGTACCCTAACAATGGCATTGGCTTGTACTTATAACAGAGTAAGTGCTACTTGTTGGGGTAGTCTTCTGTGACTTTTACATCTGTTATTCATACACATTGTGTTTGTCATGTGCTTCTAAATTCCACTATTACATTGCTTTAAATTGAAGCCTTGATTGATTTCAATGTTCTTCAGTGCTTGTCTTTGGGGCAGTGTGATCAGTCTGTTCCTTTTCTATATTTGACCAGTGTTAGCAATCTTCTTTGCATTTTACACTGCCTGTAGTAAATATACCTGCATTTAGGTGCAATGTTTGCACTGAGAGTCCAAACTAAATCTGTCTTTGGATTGTTGCGATCGGTACCCTAACAATGGCATTGGCTTGTCCTTATAAAAGAGTAAGTGCTACTTGTTGGGGTAGTTTTCTGTGACTTTTACATCTGTTATTTATACACATTGTGTTTGTCATGGCCCACTAAATCCCACACTTACATTACCTGAAAGTGAAGCGTTGATTGATTTCAATGTTCTTCAGTGCTTGTCTTTGGGGCAGTGTGGTCTGTCTCTTCCTTTTCTATATTTGACCAGTGTTAGCAATCGTCTTTGCATTTGACACTGCCTGTAGTAAATATACCTGTATTTGGTGCAATGTTTGCACTAAGAGTCCCAACTAATTCTGCCTTTGGATTGTTGCGATCGGTACCCTAACAATGGCATTGGCTTGTACTTATAACAGAGTAAGTGCTACTTGTTGGGGTAGTCTTCTGTGACTTTTACATCTGTTATTCATACACATTGTGTTTGTCATGTGCTTCTAAATTCCACTATTACATTGCTTTAAATTGAAGCCTTGATTGATTTCAATGTTCTTCAGTGCTTGTCTTTGGGGGCAGTGTGATCTGTCTGTTCATTCTCTATATTTGACCTGTGTTAGCAATCTTCTTTACATTTTACACTGCCTGTAGTAAATGTACCTGCATTTAGGTGCAATGTTTGCACTAAGAGTCCCAACTAATTCTGCCTTTGGATTGTTGCGATCGGTACCCTAACAATGGCATTGGCTTGTACTTATAACAGAGTAAGTGCTACTTGTTGGGGTAGTCTTCTGTGACTTTTACATCTGTTATTCATACACATTGTGTTTGTCATGTGCTTCTAAATTCCACTATTACATTGCTTTAAATTGAAGCCTTGATTGATTTCAATGTTCTTCAGTGCTTGTCTTTGGGGGCAGTGTGATCTGTCTGTTCATTCTCTATATTTGACCTGTGTTAGCAATCTTCTTTACATTTTACACTGCCTGTAGTAAATGTACCTGCATTTAGGTGCAATGTTTGCACTAAGAGTCCCAACTAATTCTGCCTTTGGATTGTTGCGATCGGTACCCTAACAATGGCATTGGCTTGTACTTATAACAGAGTAAGTGCTACTTGTTGGGGTAGTCTTCTGTGACTTTTACATCTGTTATTCATACACATTGTGTTTGTCATGTGCTTCTAAATTCCACTATTACATTGCTTTAAATTGAAGCCTTGATTGATTTCAATGTTCTTCAGTGCTTGTCTTTGGGGCAGTGTGATCAGTCTGTTCCTTCTCTATATTTGACCAGTGTTAGCAATCTTCTTTGCATTTTACACTGCCTGTAGTAAATATACCTGCATTTAGGTGCAATGTTTGCACAGAGAGTCCCAACTAAATCTGTCTTTGGATTGTTGCGATCGGTACCCTAACAATGGTATTGGCTTGTCCTTATAACAGAGTAAGTGCTGCTTGTTGGGGTAGTTTTTTGTGACTTTTACATCTGTTATTTATACATATTGTGTTTGTCATGTGCTTCTAAATTCCACTATTGCATTGCTTTAAATTGAAGCCTTGATTGATTTCAATGTTCTTCAGTGCTTGTCTTTGGGGCGGTGTGGTCTGTCTCTTCCTTTTCTATATTTGACCAGTGTTAGCAATCTTCTTTGCATTTTACACTGCCTGTAGTAAATGTACCTGCATTTAGGTGCAATGTTTGCACTGAGAGTCCCAACTAAATCTATCTTTGGATCGTTGCGATCGGTACCCTAACAATGGCATTGACTTGTCCTTATAAAAGAGTAAGTGCTACTTGTTGGGGTAGTCTTCTGTGACTTTTACATCTGTTATTCATACACATGTCATTTGTCATGGGCCTCTAAATCCCACACTTACATGACCTTACAGTGAAGCCTTGATTGATTTCAATGTTCTTCAGTGCTTGTCTTTGGGGCAGTGTGATCTGTCTGTTCCTTCTCGATATTTGACCAGTGTTAGCAATCTTCTTTGTATTTTACACTGCCTGTAGTAAATGTACCTGCATTTAGGTGCAATGTTTGCACTGAGAGTCCCAACTAAATCTATCTTTGGATCGTTGCGATCGGTACCCTAACAATGGCATTGACTTGTCCTTATAAAAGAGTAAGTGCTACTTGTTGGGGTAGTCTTCTGTGACTTTTACATCTGTTATTTATACACATTGTGTTTGTCATGTGCTTCAAAATCCCACTATTATATTACTTTAAATTGAAGCCTTGATTGATTTCAATGTTCTTCAGTGCTTGTCTTTGGGGCAGTGTGGTCTGTCTCTTCCTTTTCTATATTTGACCAGTGTTAGCAATCGTCTTTGCATTTGACACTGCCTGTAGTAAATATACCTGTATTTGGTGCAATGTTTGCACTAAGAGTCCCAACTAATTCTGCCTTTGGATTGTTGCGATCGGTACCCTAACAATGGCATTGGCTTGTACTTATAACAGAGTAAGTGCTACTTGTTGGGGTAGTCTTCTGTGACTTTTACATCTGTTATTCATACACATTGTGTTTGTCATGTGCTTCTAAATTCCACTATTACATTGCTTTAAATTGAAGCCTTGATTGATTTCAATGTTCTTCAGTGCTTGTCTTTGGGGGCAGTGTGATCTGTCTGTTCATTCTCTATATTTGACCTGTGTTAGCAATCTTCTTTGCATTTTACACTGCCTGTAGTAAATGTACCTGCATTTAGGTGCAATGTTTGCACTAAGAGTCCCAACTAATTCTGCCTTTGGATTGTTGCGATCGGTACCCTAACAATGGCATTGGCTTGTACTTATAACAGAGTAAGTGCTACTTGTTGGGGTAGTCTTCTTTGACTTTTACATCTGTCATTCATACACATGTCATTTGTCATGGGCCTCTAAATCCCACACTTACATGACCTTACAGTGAAGCATTGATTGATTTCAATGTTTATAAGTGCTTCTCTTGGGGGTAGTGTGATCTGTGTCTGTTCCTTCTCTATAATTTCCTCTGGTCAATTTCCTCCGTATCAAGTTCATTGAGAATTATCCTTCAACTTGAGTGACTCTCTTTTCTCTAATCACAGAAAGTGCTATTAAGTTGGGGGACATTACCTTAAAGTGAAACGTTGATTGATTTCAATGTTCATAAGTGCTTCTCTTTGGGGTAGTGTGATCTGTGTCTGTTCTTTCTCTATAATTTCCTCTGGTCAATTTCCTCCGTATCAAGTTCATTGAGAATTATCCTTCAACTTGAGTGACTCTCTTTCGTCTAATCACAGAAAGTGCTATTAAGTTGGGGTATTATTCTTCAACGGATGGCAACTAATTTTATATGACTGTGGGAATTACCAGAATGGCTCCCCTTTCAAGATACATTTTTGATGTTCTTTTTCTGAAGTTAATTGAACTTTGTTAGAGTATCAAGTTATTGGGAACCACACATTGCCTGCATGCTCCATTAAGTTTGCATGTATTTACAATAGGTTACAATAGTTGTCTAGAAACTCTATATAGAATGACTGCTGTATGAAGTTTGCTTGTCTGTAACTGCTGTTTTTGCATCGGAAAAGACTCAAGTCTAGTAGACCATTCAAATAATTGGGCCTTTAAGGCAGAGAACCAAAACTCCTCTCAATCCTAATGTTTTGAATGTGTGAAATAGTTTCTCTTGATTCAAATGACGAACCTTAGATAAAGGCAGAGCACTCGTCAAGCTTAAGTACCTGAGTCCCAACCAAATCTGTCTTTGGATTGTTGCGATCGGTACCCTAACAATGGCATTGGCTTGTCCTTATAACAGAGTAAGTGCTACTTGTTGGGGTAGTCTTCTGTGACTTTTAAATCTGTTATTCATACACATTGTGTTTGTCATGTGTTTCTAAATTCCACTATTAAATTGCTTTAAATTGAAGCCTTGATTGATTTCAATGTTCTTCAGTGCTTGTCTTTGGGGCAGTGTGATCAGTCTGTTCCTTCTCTATATTTGACCAGTGTTAGCAATCTTCTTTGCATTTTACACTGCCTGTAGTAAATGTACCTGCATTTAGGTGCAATGTTTGCACGGAGAGTCCCAACCAAATCTGTCTTTGGATTGTTGCGATCGGTACCCTAACAATGGCATTGGCTTGTCCTTATAACAGAGTAAGTGCTACTTGTTGGGGTAGTCTTCTGTGACTTTTACATCTGTTATTCATACACATTGTGTTTGTCATGTGCTTCAAAATCCCACTATTATATTACTTTAAATTGAAGCCTTGATTGATTTCAATGTTCTTCAGTGCTTGTCTTTGGGGCAGTGTGGTCTGTCTCTTCCTTTTCTATATTTGACCAGTGTTAGCAATCGTCTTTGCATTTGACACTGCCTGTAGTAAATATACCTGTATTTGGTGCAATGTTTGCACTAAGAGTCCCAACTAATTCTGCCTTTGGATTGTTGCGATCGGTACCCTAACAATTGCATTGGCTTGTCCTTATAACAGAGTAAGTGCTACTTGTTGGGGTAGTCTTCTGTGACTTTTACATCTGTTATTCATACACATTGTGTTTGTCATGGGCCTCTAAATCCCACACTTACATTACCTTAAAGTGAAGCGTTGATTGATTTCAATGTTCATAAGTGCTTCTCTTTGGGGTAGTGTGATCTGTGTCTGTTCTTTCTCTATAATTTCCTCTGGTCAATTTCCTCCGTATCAAGTTCATTGAGAATTATCCTTCAACTTGAGTGACTCTCTTTCCTCTAATCACAGAAAGTGCTATTAAGTTGGGGTATTATTCTTCAACGGATGGCAACTAATTTTATATGACTGTGGGAATTACCAGAATGGCTCCCCTTACAAGATACATTTTTGATGTTCTTTTTCTGAAGTTAATTGAACTTTGTTAGAGTATCAAGTTATTGGGAACCACATATTGCCTGCATGCTCTATTAAGTTTGCATGTATTTACAATAGGTTACAATAGTTGTCTAGAAACTCTATATAGAATGAGTGCTGTATGAAGTTTGCTTGTCTGTAACTGCTGTTTTTGCATCGGAAAAGACTCAAGTCTAGTAGACCATTCAAATAATTGGGCCTTTAAGGCAGAGAACCAAAACTCCTCTCAATCCTAATGTTTTGAATGTGTGAAATAGTTTCTCTTGATTCAAATGACGAACCTTAGATAAAGGCAGAGCACTCGTCAAGCTTAAGTACCTGAGTCGTTCACAGCACAGCATTTACCGACGTGGGAGTGGTTGTGGTTGCTGAACATGAACCAATCTTAAGTTCTTCCTGGGAGTTGAGGGCAGCTCCTTGTTATAAGAAATACTCAGGAACATGTCTCTAGAGGAAGATGGACTTCATGGAATCAACAGTAAGTGATCATTTGGTGGGCAGGTCATATACAGGTCTTTAAAATTGGTTGGAATCGGTACCTTAACAATGGCATTGGCTTGTCCTTATAACAGAGTAAGTGCTACTTGTTGGGGTAGTCTTCTGTGACTTTTACATCTGTTATTCATACACATTGTGTTTGTCATGTGCTTCTAAATTCCACTATTACATTGCTTTAAATTGAAGCCTTGATTGATTTCAATGTTCTTCAGTGCTTGTCTTTGGGGCAGTGTGATCTGTCTGTTCCTTCTCTATATTTGACCAGTGTTAGCAATCGTCTTTGCATTTGACACTGCCTGTAGTAAATATACCTTTATTTGGTGCAATGTTTGCACTGAGAGTCCCAACTAATTCTGCCTTTGGATTGTTGCGATCGGTACCCTAACAATGGCATTGGCTTGTACTTATAACAGAGTAAGTGCTACTTGTTGGGGTAGTCTTCTGTGACTTTTACATCTGTTATTTATACACATTGTGTTTGTCATAGCCCACTAAATCCCACACTTACATTACCTTAAAGTGAAGCGTTTATTGATTTCAATGTTCATATGTGCTTCTTTTTGGGGTAGTGTGATCTGTCTGTTCCTTCTCTATATTTGACCAGTGTTAGCAATCTTATTTGCATTTGACACTGGCTGTAGTAAATATACCTGCATTTAGGTGCAATGTTTGCACGGAGAGTCCCAACCAAATCTGTCTTTGGATTGTTGCGATCGGTACCCTAACAATGGCATTGGCTTGTCCTCATAACAGAGTAAGTGCTACTTGTTGGGGTAGTCTTCTGTGACTTTTACATCTGTTATTCATACACATTGTGTTTGTCATGTGCTTCTAAATTCCACTATTACATTGCTTTAAATTGAAGCCTTGATTGATTTCAATGTTCTTCAGTGCTTGTCTTTGGGGCAGTGTGGTCTGTCTCTTCCTTTTCTATACTTGACCAGTGTTAGCAATCGTCTTTGCATTTGACACTGCCTGTAGTAAATATACCTGTATTTGGTGCAATGTTTGCACTAAGAGTCCCAACTAATTCTGCCTTTGGATTGTTGCGATCGGTACCCTAACAATGGCATTGGCTTGTCCTTATAACAGAGTAAGTGCTACTTGTTGGGGTAGTCTTCTGTGACTTTTACATCTGTTATTCATACACATGTCATTTGTCATGGGCCTCTAAATCCCACACTTACATGACCTTACAGTGAAGCCTTGATTGATTTCAATGTTCTTCAGTGCTTGTCTTTGGGGCAGTGTGATCTGTCTGTTCCTTCTCGATATTTGACCAGTGTTAGCAATCTTCTTTGTATTTTACACTGCCTGTAGTAAATGTACCTGCATTTAGGTGCAATGTTTGCACTGAGAGTCCCAACTAAATCTATCTTTGGATCGTTGCGATCGGTACCCTAACAATGGCATTGACTTGTCCTTATAAAAGAGTAAGTGCTACTTGTTGGGGTAGTCTTCTGTGACTTTTACATCTGTTATTTATACACATTGTGTTTGTCATGTGCTTCAAAATCCCACTATTATATTACTTTAAATTGAAGCCTTGATTGATTTCAATGTTCTTCAGTGCTTGTCTTTGGGGCAGTGTGGTCTGTCTCTTCCTTTTCTATATTTGACCAGTGTTAGCAATCGTCTTTGCATTTTACACTGCCTGTAGTAAATATACCTGCATTTAGGTGCAATGTTTGCACTGAGAGTCCAAACTAAATCTGTCTTTGGATTGTTGCGATCGGTACCCTAACAATGGCATTGGCTTGTACTTATAACAGAGTAAGTGCTACTTGTTGGGGTAGTCTTCTGTGACTTTTACATCTGTTATTCATACACATTGTGTTTGTCATGTGCTTCTAAATTCCACTATTACATTGCTTTAAATTGAAGCCTTGATTGATTTCAATGTTCATAAGTGCTTGTCTTTGGGGTAGTGTGGTCTGTCTCTTCCTTTTCTATATTTGACCAGTGTTAGCAATGGTCTTTGCATTTGACACTGCCTGTAGTAAATATACCTGTATTTGGTGCAATGTTTGCACTAAGAGTCCCAATTAATTCTGCCTTTGGATTGTTGCGATCGGTACCCTAACAATGGCATTGGCTTGTACTTATAACAGAGTAAGTGCTACTTGTTGGGGTAGTCTTCTGTGACTTTTACATCTGTTATTCATACACATTGTGTTTGTCATGTGATTCAAAATTCCACTATTACATTGCTTTAAATTGAAGCCTTGATTGATTTCAATGTTCTTCAGTGCTTGTCTTTGGGGCAGTGTGATCAGTCTGTTCCTTTTCTATATTTGACCAGTGTTAGCAATCTTCTTTGCATTTGACACTGCCTGTAGTAAATATACCTGCATTTAGGTGCAATGTTTGCACTGAGAGTCCAAACTAAATCTGTCTTTGGATTGTTGCGATCGGTACCCTAACAATGGCATTGGCTTGTCCTTATAAAAGAGTAAGTGCTACTTGTTGGGGTAGTTTTCTGTGACTTTTACATCTGTTATTTATACACATTGTGTTTGTCATGGCCCACTAAATCCCACACTTACATTACCTGAAAGTGAAGCGTTGATTGATTTCAATGTTCATAAGTGCTTGTCTTTGGGGCAGTGTGATCTGTCTGTTCCTTCTCTATATTTGACCAGTGTTAGCAATCTTCTTTGCATTTTACACTGCCTGTAGTAAATGTACCTGCATTTAGGTGCAATGTTTGCACGGAGAGTCCCAACCAAATCTGTCTTTGGATTGTTGCGATCGGTACCCTAACAATGGCATTGGCTTGTCCTTATAAAAGAGTAAGTGCTACTTGTTGGGGTAGTTTTCTGTGACTTTTACATCTGTTATTTATACACATTGTGTTTGTCATGGCCCACTAAATCCCACACTTACATTACCTGAAAGTGAAGCGTTGATTGATTTCAATGTTCATAATTGCTTGTCTTTGGGGCAGTGTGATCTGTCTGTTCCTTCTCTATATTTGACCAGTGTTAGCAATCTTCTTTGCATTTTACACTGCCTGTAGTAAATGTACCTGCATTTAGGTGCAATGTTTGCACGGAGAGTCCCAACCAAATCTGTCTTTGGATTGTTGCGATCGGTACCCTAACAATGGCATTGGCTTGTCCTTATAACAGAGTAAGTGCTACTTATTGGGGTAGTCTTCTGTGACTTTTACATCTGTTATTCATACACATTGTGTTTGTCATGTGATTCAAAATTCCACTATTACATTGCTTTAAATTGAAGCCTTGATTGATTTCAATGTTCTTCAGTGCTTGTCTTTGGGGCAGTGTGGTCTGTCTGTTCCTTCTCTATATTTGACCAGTGTTAGCAATATTCTTTGCATTTGACACTGCCTGTAGTAAATGTACCTGCATTTAGGTGCAATGTTTGCACTGAGAGTCCCAACTAAATCTATCTTTGGATCGTTGCGATCGGTACCCTAACAATGGCATTGACTTGTCCTTATAAAAGAGTAAGTGCTACTTGTTGGGGTAGTCTTCTGTGACTTTTACATCTGTTATTCATACACATTGTGTTTGTCATGGCCCACTAAATCCCACACTTACATGACCTTAAAGTGAAGCATTGATTGATTTAAATGTTTATAAGTGCTTCTCTTTGGGGTAGTGTGATCTGTCTGTTCCTTCTCTATATTTGACCAGTGTTAGCAATATTCTTTGCATTTGACACTGCCTGTAGTAAATATACCTGTATTTGGTGCAATGTTTGCACTGAGAGTCCCAACTAAATCTGTCTTTGGATTGTTGCGATCGGTACCCTAACAATGGCATTGGCTTGTCCTTATAACAGAGTAAGTGCTACTTGTTGGGGTAGTCTTCTGTGACTTTTACATCTGTCATTCATACACATGTCATTTGTCATGGGCCTCTAAATCCCACACTTACATGACCTTACAGTGAAGCCTTGATTGATTTCAATGTTTTTCAGTGCTTGTCTTTGAGGCAGTGTGATCTGTCTGTTCATTCTCTATATTTGACCTGTGTTAGCAATCTTCTTTGCATTTTACACTGCCTGTAGTAAATATACCTGTATTTGGTGCAATGTTTGCACTGAGAGTCCCAACTAAATCTGTCTTTGGATTGTTGCGATCGGTACCCTAACAATGGCATTGGCTTGTCCTTATAACAGAGTAAGTGCTACTTGTTGGGGTAGTCTTCTGTGACTTTTACATCTGTCATTCATACACATGTCATTTGTCATGGGCCTCTAAATCCCACACTTACATGACCTTACAGTGAAGCCTTGATTGATTTCAATGTTTTTCAGTGCTTGTCTTTGAGGCAGTGTGATCTGTCTGTTCATTCTCTATATTTGACCTGTGTTAGCAATCTTCTTTGCATTTTACACTGCCTGTAGTAAATGTACCTGCATTTAGGTGCAATGTTTGCACGGAGAGTCCCAATCAAATCTGTCTTTGGATTGTTGCGATCGGTACCCTAACAATGGCATTGGCTTGTCCTTATAACAGAGTAAGTGCTACTTGTTGGGGTAGTCTTCTGTGACTTTTACATCTGTTATTCATACACATTATGTTTGTCATGTGTTTCTAAATTCCACTATTACATTGCTTTAAATTGAAGCCTTGATTGATTTCAATGTTCTTCAGTGCTTGTCTTTGGGGCAGTGTGATCTGTCTGTTCCTTCTCTATATTTGACCAGTGTTAGCAATCTTCTTTGCATTTTACACTGCCTGTAGTAAATGTACCTGCATTTAGGTGCAATGTTTGCACGGAGAGTCCCAACCAAATCTGTCTTTGGATTGTTGCGATCGGTACCCTAACAATGGCATTGGCTTGTCCTTATAACAGAGTAAGTGCTACTTGTTGGGGTAGTCTTCTGTGACTTTTACATCTGTTATTCATACACATTATGTTTGTCATGTGTTTCTAAATTCCACTATTACATTGCTTTAAATTGAAGCCTTGATTGATTTCAATGTTCTTCAGTGCTTGTCTTTGGGGCAGTGTGATCAGTCTGTTCCTTCTCTATATTTGACCAGTGTTAGCAATCTTCTTTGCATTTTACACTGCCTGTAGTAAATGTACCTGCATTTAGGTGCAATGTTTGCACGGAGAGTCCCAACCAAATCTGTCTTTGGATTGTTGCGATCGGTACCCTAACAATGGCATTGGCTTGTCCTTATAACAGAGTAAGTGCTACTTGTTGGGGTAGTCTTCTGTGACTTTTACATCTGTTATTCATACACATTGTGTTTGTCATGTGCTTCAAAATCCCACTATTATATTACTTTAAATTGAAGCCTTGATTGATTTCAATGTTCTTCAGTGCTTGTCTTTGGGGCATTGTGGTCTGTCTCTTCCTTTTCTATATTTGACCAGTGTTAGCAATCGTCTTTGCATTTGACACTGCCTGTAGTAAATATACCTGTATTTGGTGCAATGTTTGCACTAAGAGTCCCAACTAATTCTGCCTTTGGATTGTTGCGATCGGTACCCTAACAATTGCATTGGCTTGTCCTTATAACAGAGTAAGTGCTACTTGTTGGGGTAGTCTTCTGTGACTTTTACATCTGTTATTCATACACATTGTGTTTGTCATAGCCCACTAAATCCCACACTTACATTACCTTAAAGTGAAGCGTTTATTGATTTCAATGTTCATAAGTGCTTGTCTTTGGGGCAGTGTGATCCGTCTGTTCCTTCTCTATATTTGACCAGTGTTAGCAATCTTCTTTGCATTTTACACTGCCTGTAGTAAATGTACCTGCATTTAGGTGCAATGTTTGCACGGAGAGTCCCAACCAAATCTGTCTTTGGATTGTTGCGATCGGTACCCTAACAATGGCATTGGCTTGTCCTTATAACAGAGTAAGTGCTACTTGTTGGGGTAGTCTTCTGTGACTTTTACATCTGTTATTCATACACATTGTGTTTGTCATGTGCTTCTAAATTCCACTATTACATTGCTTTAAATTGAAGCCTTGATTGATTTCAATGTTCTTCAGTGCTTGTCTTTGGGGCAGTGTGATCAGTCTGTTCCTTCTCTATATTTGACCAGTGTTAGCAATCTTCTTTGCATTTTACACTGCCTGTAGTAAATGTACCTGCATTTAGGTGCAATGTTTGCACGGAGAGTCCCAACCAAATCTGTCTTTGGATTGTTGCGATCGGTACCCTAACAATGGCATTGGCTTGTCCTTATAACAGAGTAAGTGCTACTTGTTGGGGTAGTCTTCTGTGACTTTTACATCTGTTATTCATACACATTGTGTTTGTCATGTGCTTCAAAATCCCACTATTATATTACTTTAAATTGAAGCCTTGATTGATTTCAATGTTCTTCAGTGCTTGTCTTTGGGGCAGTGTGGTCTGTCTCTTCCTTTTCTATATTTGACCAGTGTTAGCAATCGTCTTTGCATTTGACACTGCCTGTAGTAAATATACCTGTATTTGGTGCAATGTTTGCACTAAGAGTCCCAACTAATTCTGCCTTTGGATTGTTGCGATCGGTACCCTAACAATTGCATTGGCTTGTCCTTATAACAGAGTAAGTGCTACTTGTTGGGGTAGTCTTCTGTGACTTTTACATCTGTTATTCATACACATTGTGTTTGTCATGGGCCTCTAAATCCCACACTTACATTACCTTAAAGTGAAGCGTTGATTGATTTCAATGTTCATAAGTGCTTCTCTTTGGGGTAGTGTGATCTGTGTCTGTTCTTTCTCTATAATTTCCTCTGGTCAATTTCCTCCGTATCAAGTTCATTGAGAATTATCCTTCAACTTGAGTGACTCTCTTTCCTCTAATCACAGAAAGTGCTATTAAGTTGGGGTATTATTCTTCAACGGATGGCAACTAATTTTATATGACTGTGGGAATTACCAGAATGGCTCCCCTTACAAGATACATTTTTGATGTTCTTTTTCTGAAGTTAATTGAACTTTGTTAGAGTATCAAGTTATTGGGAACCACATATTGCCTGCATGCTCTATTAAGTTTGCATGTATTTACAATAGGTTACAATAGTTGTCTAGAAACTCTATATAGAATGAGTGCTGTATGAAGTTTGCTTGTCTGTAACTGCTGTTTTTGCATCGGAAAAGACTCAAGTCTAGTAGACCATTCAAATAATTGGGCCTTTAAGGCAGAGAACCAAAACTCCTCTCAATCCTAATGTTTTGAATGTGTGAAATAGTTTCTCTTGATTCAAATGACGAACCTTAGATAAAGGCAGAGCACTCGTCAAGCTTAAGTACCTGAGTCGTTCACAGCACAGCATTTACCGACGTGGGAGTGGTTGTGGTTGCTGAACATGAACCAATCTTAAGTTCTTCCTGGGAGTTGAGGGCAGCTCCTTGTTATAAGAAATACTCAGGAACATGTCTCTAGAGGAAGATGGACTTCATGGAATCAACAGTAAGTGATCATTTGGTGGGCAGGTCATATAAAGGTCTTTAAAATTGGTTGGAATCGGTACCTTAAAAAATGGCATTGGCTTGTCCTTATAACAGAGTAAGTGCTACTTGTTGGGGTAGTCTTCTGTGACTTTTACATCTGTTATTCATACACATTGTGTTTGTCATGTGCTTCTAAATTCCACTATTACATTGCTTTAAATTGAAGCCTTGATTGATTTCAATGTTCTTCAGTGCTTGTCTTTGGGGCAGTGTGATCTGTCTGTTCCTTCTCTATATTTGACCAGTGTTAGCAATCGTCTTTGCATTTGACACTGCCTGTAGTAAATATACCTTTATTTGGTGCAATGTTTGCACTGAGAGTCCCAACTAATTCTGCCTTTGGATTGTTGCGATCGGTACCCTAACAATGGCATTGGCTTGTACTTATAACAGAGTAAGTGCTACTTGTTGGGGTAGTCTTCTGTGACTTTTACATCTGTTATTTATACACATTGTGTTTGTCATAGCCCACTAAATCCCACACTTACATTACCTTAAAGTGAAGCGTTTATTGATTTCAATGTTCATATGTGCTTCTTTTTGGGGTAGTGTGATCTGTCTGTTCCTTCTCTATATTTGACCAGTGTTAGCAATCTTATTTGCATTTGACACTGGCTGTAGTAAATATACCTGCATTTAGGTGCAATGTTTGCACGGAGAGTCCCAACCAAATCTGTCTTTGGATTGTTGCGATCGGTACCCTAACAATGGCATTGGCTTGTCCTCATAACAGAGTAAGTGCTACTTGTTGGGGTAGTCTTCTGTGACTTTTACATCTGTTATTCATACACATTGTGTTTGTCATGTGCTTCTAAATTCCACTATTACATTGCTTTAAATTGAAGCCTTGATTGATTTCAATGTTCTTCAGTGCTTGTCTTTGGGGCAGTGTGGTCTGTCTCTTCCTTTTCTATACTTGACCAGTGTTAGCAATCGTCTTTGCATTTGACACTGCCTGTAGTAAATATACCTGTATTTGGTGCAATGTTTGCACTAAGAGTCCCAACTAATTCTGCCTTTGGATTGTTGCGATCGGTACCCTAACAATGGCATTGGCTTGTCCTTATAACAGAGTAAGTGCTACTTGTTGGGGTAGTCTTCTGTGACTTTTACATCTGTTATTCATACACATGTCATTTGTCATGGGCCTCTAAATCCCACACTTACATGACCTTACAGTGAAGCCTTGATTGATTTCAATGTTCTTCAGTGCTTGTCTTTGGGGCAGTGTGATCTGTCTGTTCCTTCTCGATATTTGACCAGTGTTAGCAATCTTCTTTGTATTTTACACTGCCTGTAGTAAATGTACCTGCATTTAGGTGCAATGTTTGCACTGAGAGTCCCAACTAAATCTATCTTTGGATCGTTGCGATCGGTACCCTAACAATGGCATTGACTTGTCCTTATAAAAGAGTAAGTGCTACTTGTTGGGGTAGTCTTCTGTGACTTTTACATCTGTTATTTATACACATTGTGTTTGTCATGTGCTTCAAAATCCCACTATTATATTACTTTAAATTGAAGCCTTGATTGATTTCAATGTTCTTCAGTGCTTGTCTTTGGGGCAGTGTGGTCTGTCTCTTCCTTTTCTATATTTGACCAGTGTTAGCAATCGTCTTTGCATTTTACACTGCCTGTAGTAAATATACCTGCATTTAGGTGCAATGTTTGCACTGAGAGTCCAAACTAAATCTGTCTTTGGATTGTTGCGATCGGTACCCTAACAATGGCATTGGCTTGTACTTATAACAGAGTAAGTGCTACTTGTTGGGGTAGTCTTCTGTGACTTTTACATCTGTTATTCATACACATTGTGTTTGTCATGTGCTTCTAAATTCCACTATTACATTGCTTTAAATTGAAGCCTTGATTGATTTCAATGTTCATAAGTGCTTGTCTTTGGGGTAGTGTGGTCTGTCTCTTCCTTTTCTATATTTGACCAGTGTTAGCAATCGTCTTTGCATTTGACACTGCCTGTAGTAAATATACCTGTATTTGGTGCAATGTTTGCACTAAGAGTCCCAATTAATTCTGCCTTTGGATTGTTGCGATCGGTACCCTAACAATGGCATTGGCTTGTACTTATAACAGAGTAAGTGCTACTTGTTGGGGTAGTCTTCTGTGACTTTTACATCTGTTATTCATACACATTGTGTTTGTCATGTGATTCAAAATTCCACTATTACATTGCTTTAAATTGAAGCCTTGATTGATTTCAATGTTCTTCAGTGCTTGTCTTTGGGGCAGTGTGATCAGTCTGTTCCTTTTCTATATTTGACCAGTGTTAGCAATCTTCTTTGCATTTGACACTGCCTGTAGTAAATATACCTGCATTTAGGTGCAATGTTTGCACTGAGAGTCCAAACTAAATCTGTCTTTGGATTGTTGCGATCGGTACCCTAACAATGGCATTGGCTTGTCCTTATAAAAGAGTAAGTGCTACTTGTTGGGGTAGTTTTCTGTGACTTTTACATCTGTTATTTATACACATTGTGTTTGTCATGGCCCACTAAATCCCACACTTACATTACCTGAAAGTGAAGCGTTGATTGATTTCAATGTTCATAAGTGCTTGTCTTTGGGGCAGTGTGATCTGTCTGTTCCTTCTCTATATTTGACCAGTGTTAGCAATCTTCTTTGCATTTTACACTGCCTGTAGTAAATGTACCTGCATTTAGGTGCAATGTTTGCACGGAGAGTCCCAACCAAATCTGTCTTTGGATTGTTGCGATCGGTACCCTAACAATGGCATTGGCTTGTCCTTATAACAGAGTAAGTGCTACTTGGTGGGGTAGTCTTCTGTGACTTTTACATCTGTTATTCATACACATTGTGTTTGTCATGTGATTCAAAATTCCACTATTACATTGCTTTAAATTGAAGCCTTGATTGATTTCAATGTTCTTCAGTGCTTGTCTTTGGGGCAGTGTGGTCTGTCTGTTCCTTCTCTATATTTGACCAGTGTTAGCAATCTTCTTTGCATTTTACACTGCCTGTAGTAAATGTACCTGCATTTAGGTGCAATGTTTGCACGGAGAGTCCCAACCAAATCTGTCTTTGGATTGTTGCGATCGGTACCCTAACAATGGCATTGGCTTGTCCTTATAACAGAGTAAGTGCTACTTGTTGGGGTAGTCTTCTGTGACTTTTACATCTGTCATTCATACACATGTCATTTGTCATGGGCCTCTAAATCCCACACTTACATGACCTTACAGTGAAGCATTGATTGATTTCAATGTTTATAAGTGCTTGTCTTTGGGGTAGTGTGATCTGTGTCTGTTCTTTCTCTATAATTTCCTCTGGTCAATTTCCTCCGTATCAAGTTCATTGAGAATTATCCTTCAACTTGAGTGACTCTCTTTTCTCTAATCACAGAAAGTGCTATTAAGTTGGGGGACATTACCTTAAAGTGAAGCGTTGATTGATTTCAATGTTCATAAGTGCTTCTCTTTGGGGTAGTGTGATCTGTGTCTGTTCTTTCTCTATAATTTCCTCTGGTCAATTTCCTCCGTATCAAGTTCATTGAGAATTATCCTTCAACTTGAGTGACTCTCTTTCCTCTAATCACAGAAAGTGCTATTAAGTTGGGGTATTATTCTTCAACGGATGGCAACTAATTTTATATGACTGTGGGAATTACCAGAATGGCTCCCCTTACAAGATACATTTTTGATGTTCTTTTTCTGAAGTTAATTGAACTTTGTTAGAGTATCAAGTTATTGGGAACCACACATTGCCTGCATGCTCCATTAAGTTTGCATGTATTTACAATAGGTTACAATAGTTGTCTAGAAACTCTATATAGAATGACTGCTGTATGAAGTTTGCCCCTCTGTAACTGCTGTTTTTGCATCGGAAAAGACTCAAGTCTAGTAGACCATTCAAATAATTGGGCCTTTAAGGCAGAGAACCAAAACTCCTCTCAATCCTAATGTTTTGAATGTGTGAAATAGTTTCTCTTGATTAAAATGACGAACCTTAGATAAAGGCAGAGCACTCGTCAAGCTTAAGTACCTGAGTCGTTCACAGCACAGCATTTACCGACATGGGAGTGGTTGTGTTTGCTGAACATGAACCAATCTTAAGTTCTTCCTGGGAGTTGAGGGCAGCTCCTTGATATAAGAAATACTCAGGAACATGTCTCTAGAGGAAGATGGACTTCATGGAATCAACAGTAAGTGATCATTTGGTGGGCAGGTCATATACAGGTCTTTAAAATTGGTTGGGATTGGTACCTTAACAATGGCATTGGCGTGTCCTTATAACAGAGTAAGTGCTACTTGTTGGGGTAGTCTTCTGTGACTTTTACATCTGTTATTCATACACATTGTGTTTGTCATGTGCTTCTAAATTCCACTATTACATTGCTTTAAATTGAAGCCTTGATTGATTTCAATGTTCTTCAGTGCTTGTCTTTGGGGCAGTGTGATCTGTCTGTTCCTTCTCTATATTTGACCAGTGTTAGCAATCTTCTTTGCATTTTACACTGCCTGTAGTAAATGTACCTGCATTTAGGTGCAATGTTTGCACGGAGAGTCCCAACCAAATCTGTCTTTGGATTGTTGCGATCGGTACCCTAACAATGGCATTGGCTTGTCCTTATAACAGAGTAAGTGCTACTTGTTGGGGTAGTCTTCTGTGACTTTTACATCTGTTATTTATACACATTGTGTTTGTCATGTGCTTCAAAATCCCACTATTATATTACTTTAAATTGAAGCCTTGATTGATTTCAATGTTCTTCAGTGCTTGTCTTTGGGGCAGTGTGGTCTGTCTCTTCCTTTTCTATATTTGACCAGTGTTAGCAATCGTCTTTGCATTTGACACTGCCTGTAGTAAATATACCTGTATTTGGTGCAATGTTTGCACTAAGAGTCCCAACTAATTCTGCCTTTGGATTGTTGCGATCGGTACCCTAACAATGGCATTGGCTTGTACTTATAACAGAGTAAGTGCTACTTGTTGGGGTAGTCTTCTGTGACTTTTACATCTGTTATTCATACACATTGTGTTTGTCATGTGCTTCTAAATTCCACTATTACATTGCTTTAAATTGAAGCCTTGATTGATTTCAATGTTCTTCAGTGCTTGTCTTTGGGGCAGTGTGATCTGTCTGTTCATTCTCTATATTTGACCTGTGTTAGCAATCTTCTTTACATTTTACACTGCCTGTAGTAAATGTACCTGCATTTAGGTGCAATGTTTGCACTAAGAGTCCCAACTAATTCTGCCTTTGGATTGTTGCGATCGGTACCCTAACAATGGCATTGGCTTGTACTTATAACAGAGTAAGTGCTACTTGTTGGGGTAGTCTTCTGTGACTTTTACATCTGTTATTCATACACATTGTGTTTGTCATGTGCTTCTAAATTCCACTATTACATTGCTTTAAATTGAAGCCTTGATTGATTTCAATGTTCTTCAGTGCTTGTCTTTGGGGCAGTGTGATCAGTCTGTTCCTTCTCTATATTTGACCAGTGTTAGCAATCTTCTTTGCATTTGACACTGCCTGTAGTAAATATACCTGCATTTAGGTGCAATGTTTGCACGGAGAGTCCCAACTAAATCTGTCTTTGGATTGTTGCGATCGGTACCCTAACAATGGCATTGGCTTGTCCTTATAACAGAGTAAGTGCTACTTGTTGGGGTAGTCTTCTGTGACTTTTACATCTGTTATTCATACATATTGTGTTTGTCATGTGCTTCTAAATTCCACTATTGCATTGCTTTAAATTGAAGCCTTGATTGATTTCAATGTTCTTCAGTGCTTGTCTTTGGGGCGGTGTGGTCTGTCTCTTCCTTTTCTATATTTGACCAGTGTTAGCAATCTTCTTTGCATTTTACACTGCCTGTAGTAAATATACCTGCATTTAGGTGCAATGTTTGCACTGAGAGTCCAAACTAAATCTGTCTTTGGATTGTTGCGATCGGTACCCTAACAATGGCATTGGCTTGTCCTTATAAAAGAGTAAGTGCTACTTGTTGGGGTAGTTTTCTGTGACTTTTACATCTGTTATTTATACACATTGTGTTTGTCATGGCCCACTAAATCCCACACTTACATTACCTGAAAGTGAAGCGTTGATTGATTTCAATGTTCATAATTGCTTGTCTTTGGGGCAGTGTGATCTGTCTGTTCCTTCTCTATATTTGACCAGTGTTAGCAATCTTCTTTGCATTTTACACTGCCTGTAGTAAATGTACCTGCATTTAGGTGCAATGTTTGCACGGAGAGTCCCAACCAAATCTGTCTTTGGATTGTTGCGATCGGTACCCTAACAATGGCATTGGCTTGTCCTTATAACAGAGTAAGTGCTACTTATTGGGGTAGTCTTCTGTGACTTTTACATCTGTTATTCATACACATTGTGTTTGTCATGTGATTCAAAATTCCACTATTACATTGCTTTAAATTGAAGCCTTGATTGATTTCAATGTTCTTCAGTGCTTGTCTTTGGGGCAGTGTGGTCTGTCTGTTCCTTCTCTATATTTGACCAGTGTTAGCAATATTCTTTGCATTTGACACTGCCTGTAGTAAATGTACCTGCATTTAGGTGCAATGTTTGCACTGAGAGTCCCAACTAAATCTATCTTTGGATCGTTGCGATCGGTACCCTAACAATGGCATTGACTTGTCCTTATAAAAGAGTAAGTGCTACTTGTTGGGGTAGTCTTCTGTGACTTTTACATCTGTTATTCATACACATTGTGTTTGTCATGGCCCACTAAATCCCACACTTACATGACCTTAAAGTGAAGCATTGATTGATTTAAATGTTTATAAGTGCTTCTCTTTGGGGTAGTGTGATCTGTCTGTTCCTTCTCTATATTTGACCAGTGTTAGCAATATTCTTTGCATTTGACACTGCCTGTAGTAAATATACCTGTATTTGGTGCAATGTTTGCACTGAGAGTCCCAACTAAATCTGTCTTTGGATTGTTGCGATCGGTACCCTAACAATGGCATTGGCTTGTCCTTATAACAGAGTAAGTGCTACTTGTTGGGGTAGTCTTCTGTGACTTTTACATCTGTCATTCATACACATGTCATTTGTCATGGGCCTCTAAATCCCACACTTACATGACCTTACAGTGAAGCCTTGATTGATTTCAATGTTTTTCAGTGCTTGTCTTTGAGGCAGTGTGATCTGTCTGTTCATTCTCTATATTTGACCTGTGTTAGCAATCTTCTTTGCATTTTACACTGCCTGTAGTAAATATACCTGTATTTGGTGCAATGTTTGCACTGAGAGTCCCAACTAAATCTGTCTTTGGATTGTTGCGATCGGTACCCTAACAATGGCATTGGCTTGTCCTTATAACAGAGTAAGTGCTACTTGTTGGGGTAGTCTTCTGTGACTTTTACATCTGTCATTCATACACATGTCATTTGTCATGGGCCTCTAAATCCCACACTTACATGACCTTACAGTGAAGCCTTGATTGATTTCAATGTTTTTCAGTGCTTGTCTTTGAGGCAGTGTGATCTGTCTGTTCATTCTCTATATTTGACCTGTGTTAGCAATCTTCTTTGCATTTTACACTGCCTGTAGTAAATGTACCTGCATTTAGGTGCAATGTTTGCACGGAGAGTCCCAATCAAATCTGTCTTTGGATTGTTGCGATCGGTACCCTAACAATGGCATTGGCTTGTCCTTATAACAGAGTAAGTGCTACTTGTTGGGGTAGTCTTCTGTGACTTTTACATCTGTTATTCATACACATTATGTTTGTCATGTGTTTCTAAATTCCACTATTACATTGCTTTAAATTGAAGCCTTGATTGATTTCAATGTTCTTCAGTGCTTGTCTTTGGGGCAGTGTGATCTGTCTGTTCCTTCTCTATATTTGACCAGTGTTAGCAATCTTCTTTGCATTTTACACTGCCTGTAGTAAATGTACCTGCATTTAGGTGCAATGTTTGCACGGAGAGTCCCAACCAAATCTGTCTTTGGATTGTTGCGATCGGTACCCTAACAATGGCATTGGCTTGTCCTTATAACAGAGTAAGTGCTACTTGTTGGGGTAGTCTTCTGTGACTTTTACATCTGTTATTCATACACATTATGTTTGTCATGTGTTTCTAAATTCCACTATTACATTGCTTTAAATTGAAGCCTTGATTGATTTCAATGTTCTTCAGTGCTTGTCTTTGGGGCAGTGTGATCAGTCTGTTCCTTCTCTATATTTGACCAGTGTTAGCAATCTTCTTTGCATTTTACACTGCCTGTAGTAAATGTACCTGCATTTAGGTGCAATGTTTGCACGGAGAGTCCCAACCAAATCTGTCTTTGGATTGTTGCGATCGGTACCCTAACAATGGCATTGGCTTGTCCTTATAACAGAGTAAGTGCTACTTGTTGGGGTAGTCTTCTGTGACTTTTACATCTGTTATTCATACACATTGTGTTTGTCATGTGCTTCAAAATCCCACTATTATATTACTTTAAATTGAAGCCTTGATTGATTTCAATGTTCTTCAGTGCTTGTCTTTGGGGCATTGTGGTCTGTCTCTTCCTTTTCTATATTTGACCAGTGTTAGCAATCGTCTTTGCATTTGACACTGCCTGTAGTAAATATACCTGTATTTGGTGCAATGTTTGCACTAAGAGTCCCAACTAATTCTGCCTTTGGATTGTTGCGATCGGTACCCTAATAATTGCATTGGCTTGTCCTTATAACAGAGTAAGTGCTACTTGTTGGGGTAGTCTTCTGTGACTTTTACATCTGTTATTCATACACATTGTGTTTGTCATAGCCCACTAAATCCCACACTTACATTACCTTAAAGTGAAGCGTTTATTGATTTCAATGTTCATAAGTGCTTGTCTTTGGGGCAGTGTGATCTGTCTGTTCCTTCTCTATATTTGACCAGTGTTAGCAATCTTCTTTGCATTTTACACTGCCTGTAGTAAATGTACCTGCATTTAGGTGCAATGTTTGCACGGAGAGTCCCAACCAAATCTGTCTTTGGATTGTTGCGATCGGTACCCTAACAATGGCATTGGCTTGTCCTTATAACAGAGTAAGTGCTACTTGTTGGGGTAGTCTTCTGTGACTTTTACATCTGTTATTCATACACATTGTGTTTGTCATGTGCTTCTAAATTCCACTATTACATTGCTTTAAATTGAAGCCTTGATTGATTTCAATGTTCTTCAGTGCTTGTCTTTGGGGCAGTGTGATCTGTCTGTTCCTTCTCTATATATGACCAGTGTTAGCAATCTTCTTTGCATTTTACACTGCCTGTAGTAAATGTACCTGCATTTAGGTGCAATGTTTGCACGGAGAGTCCCAACTAAATCTATCTTTGGATCATTGCGATCGGTACCCTAACAATGGCATTGACTTGTCCTTATAAAAGAGTAAGTGCTACTTGTTGGGGTAGTCTTCTGTGACTTTTACATCTGTTATTTATACACATTGTGTTTGTCATGGGCCACTAAATCCCACACTTACATTACCTTAAAGTGAAGCGTTGATTGATTTCAATGTTCATAAGTGCTTCTCTTTGGGGTAGTGTGATCTGTGTCTGTTCTTTCTCTATAATTTCCTCTGGTCAATTTCCTCCGTATCAAGTTCATTGAGAATTATCCTTCAATTTGAGTGACTCTCTTTCCTCTAATCACAGAAAGTGCTATTAAGTTGGGGTATTATTCTTCAACGGATGGCAACTAATTTTATATGACTGTGGGAATTACCAGAATGGCTCCCCTTACAACATTTTTGATGTTCTTTTTCTGAAGTTAATTGAACTTTGTTAGAGTATCAAGTTATTGGGAACCACATATTGCCTGCATGCTCTATTAAGTTTGCATGTATTTACAATAGGTTACAATAGTTGTCTAGAAACTCTATATAGAATGAGTGCTGTATGAAGTTTGCTTGTCTGTAACTGCTGTTTTTGCATCGGAAAAGACTCAAGTCTAGTAGACCATTCAAATAATTGGGCCTTTAAGGCAGAGAACCAAAACTCCTCTCAATCCTAATGTTTTGAATGTGTGAAATAGTTTCTCTTGATTCAAATGACGAACCTTAGATAAAGGCAGAGCACTCGTCAAGCTTAAGTACCTGAGTCGTTCACAGCACAGCATTTACCGACGTGGGAGTGGTTGTGGTTGCTGAACATGAACCAATCTTAAGTTCTTCCTGGGAGTTGAGGGCAGCTCCTTGTTATAAGAAATACTCAGGAACATGTCTCTAGAGGAAGATGGACTTCATGGAATCAACAGTAAGTGATCATTTGGTGGGCAGGTCATATACAGGTCTTTAAAATTGGTTGGAATCGGTACCTTAACAATGGCATTGGCTTGTCCTTATAACAGAGTAAGTGCTACTTGTTGGGGTAGTCTTCTGTGACTTTTACATCTGTTATTCATACACATTGTGTTTGTCATGTGCTTCTAAATTCCACTATTACATTGCTTTAAATTGAAGCCTTGATTGATTTCAATGTTCTTCAGTGCTTGTCTTTGGGGCAGTGTGATCTGTCTGTTCCTTCTCTATATTTGACCAGTGTTAGCAATCGTCTTTGCATTTGACACTGCCTGTAGTAAATATACCTGTATTTGGTGCAATGTTTGCACTGAGAGTCCCAACTAATTCTGCCTTTGGATTGTTGCGATCGGTACCCTAACAATGGCATTGGCTTGTACTTATAACAGAGTAAGTGCTACTTGTTGGGGTAGTCTTCTGTGACTTTTACATCTGTTATTTATACACATTGTGTTTGTCATAGCCCACTAAATCCCACACTTACATTACCTTAAAGTGAAGCGTTTATTGATTTCAATGTTCATACGTGCTTCTTTTTGGGGTAGTGTGATCTGTCTGTTCCTTCTCTATATTTGACCAGTGTTAGCAATCTTATTTGCATTTGACACTGGCTGTAGTAAATATACCTGCATTTAGGTGCAATGTTTGCACGGAGAGTCCCAACCAAATCTGTCTTTGGATTGTTGCGATCGGTACCCTAACAATGGCATTGGCTTGTCCTCATAACAGAGTAAGTGCTACTTGTTGGGGTAGTCTTCTGTGACTTTCACATCTGTTATTCATACACATTGTGTTTGTCATGTGCTTCTAAATTCCACTATTACATTGCTTTAAATTGAAGCCTTGATTGATTTCAATGTTCTTCAGTGCTTGTCTTTGGGGCAGTGTGGTCTGTCTCTTCCTTTTCTATATTTGACCAGTGTTAGCAATCGTCTTTGCATTTGACACTGCCTGTAGTAAATATACCTGTATTTGGTGCAATGTTTGCACTAAGAGTCCCAACTAATTCTGCCTTTGGATTGTTGCGATCGGTACCCTAACAATGGCATTGGCTTGTCCTTATAACAGAGTAAGTGCTACTTGTTGGGGTAGTCTTCTGTGACTTTTACATCTGTTATTCATACACATGTCATTTGTCATGGGCCTCTAAATCCCACACTTACATGACCTTACAGTGAAGCCTTGATTGATTTCAATGTTCTTCAGTGCTTGTCTTTGGGGCAGTGTGATCTGTCTGTTCCTTCTCGATATTTGACCAGTGTTAGCAATCTTCTTTGTATTTTACACTGCCTGTAGTAAATGTACCTGCATTTAGGTGCAATGTTTGCACTGAGAGTCCCAACTAAATCTATCTTTGGATCGTTGCGATCGGTACCCTAACAATGGCATTGACTTGTCCTTATAAAAGAGTAAGTGCTACTTGTTGGGGTAGTCTTCTGTGACTTTTACATCTGTTATTTATACACATTGTGTTTGTCATGTGCTTCAAAATCCCACTATTATATTACTTTAAATTGAAGCCTTGATTGATTTCAATGTTCTTCAGTGCTTGTCTTTGGGGCAGTGTGGTCTGTCTCTTCCTTTTCTATATTTGACCAGTGTTAGCAATCGTCTTTGCATTTGACACTGCCTGTAGTAAATATACCTGTATTTGGTGCAATGTTTGCACTAAGAGTCCCAACTAATTCTGCCTTTGGATTGTTGCGATCGGTACCCTAACAATGGCATTGGCTTGTACTTATAACAGAGTAAGTGTTACTTGTTGGGGTAGTCTTCTGTGACTTTTACATCTGTTATTCATACACATTGTGTTTGTCATGTGCTTCTAAATTCCACACACTTACATTACCTTAAAGTGAAGCGTTGATTGATTTCAATGTTCATAAGTGCTTCTCTTTGGGGTAGTGTGATCTGTGTCTGTTCTTTCTCTATAATTTCCTCTGGTCAATTTCCTCCGTATCAAGTTCATTGAGAATTATCCTTCAATTTGAGTGACTCTCTTTCCTCTAATCACAGAAAGTGCTATTAAGTTGGGGTATTATTCTTCAACGGATGGCAACTAATTTTATATGACTGTGGGAATTACCAGAATGGCTCCCCTTACAACATTTTTGATGTTCTTTTTCTGAAGTTAATTGAACTTTGTTAGAGTATCAAGTTATTGGGAACCACATATTGCCTGCATGCTCTATTAAGTTTGCATGTATTTACAATAGGTTACAATAGTTGTCTAGAAACTCTATATAGAATGAGTGCTGTATGAAGTTTGCTTGTCTGTAACTGCTGTTTTTGCATCGGAAAAGACTCAAGTCTAGTAGACCATTCAAATAATTGGGCCTTTAAGGCAGAGAACCAAAACTCCTCTCAATCCTAATGTTTTGAATGTGTGAAATAGTTTCTCTTGATTCAAATGACGAACCTTAGATAAAGGCAGAGCACTCGTCAAGCTTAAGTACCTGAGTCGTTCACAGCACAGCATTTACCGACGTGGGAGTGGTTGTGGTTGCTGAACATGAACCAATCTTAAGTTCTTCCTGGGAGTTGAGGGCAGCTCCTTGTTATAAGAAATACTCAGGAACATGTCTCTAGAGGAAGATGGACTTCATGGAATCAACAGTAAGTGATCATTTGGTGGGCAGGTCATATACAGGTCTTTAAAATTGGTTGGAATCGGTACCTTAACAATGGCATTGGCTTGTCCTTATAACAGAGTAAGTGCTACTTGTTGGGGTAGTCTTCTGTGACTTTTACATCTGTTATTCATACACATTGTGTTTGTCATGTGCTTCTAAATTCCACTATTACATTGCTTTAAATTGAAGCCTTGATTGATTTCAATGTTCTTCAGTGCTTGTCTTTGGGGCAGTGTGATCTGTCTGTTCCTTCTCTATATTTGACCAGTGTTAGCAATCGTCTTTGCATTTGACACTGCCTGTAGTAAATATACCTGTATTTGGTGCAATGTTTGCACTGAGAGTCCCAACTAATTCTGCCTTTGGATTGTTGCGATCGGTACCCTAACAATGGCATTGGCTTGTACTTATAACAGAGTAAGTGCTACTTGTTGGGGTAGTCTTCTGTGACTTTTACATCTGTTATTTATACACATTGTGTTTGTCATAGCCCACTAAATCCCACACTTACATTACCTTAAAGTGAAGCGTTTATTGATTTCAATGTTCATACGTGCTTCTTTTTGGGGTAGTGTGATCTGTCTGTTCCTTCTCTATATTTGACCAGTGTTAGCAATCTTATTTGCATTTGACACTGGCTGTAGTAAATATACCTGCATTTAGGTGCAATGTTTGCACGGAGAGTCCCAACCAAATCTGTCTTTGGATTGTTGCGATCGGTACCCTAACAATGGCATTGGCTTGTCCTCATAACAGAGTAAGTGCTACTTGTTGGGGTAGTCTTCTGTGACTTTCACATCTGTTATTCATACACATTGTGTTTGTCATGTGCTTCTAAATTCCACTATTACATTGCTTTAAATTGAAGCCTTGATTGATTTCAATGTTCTTCAGTGCTTGTCTTTGGGGCAGTGTGGTCTGTCTCTTCCTTTTCTATATTTGACCAGTGTTAGCAATCGTCTTTGCATTTGACACTGCCTGTAGTAAATATACCTGTATTTGGTGCAATGTTTGCACTAAGAGTCCCAACTAATTCTGCCTTTGGATTGTTGCGATCGGTACCCTAACAATGGCATTGGCTTGTCCTTATAACAGAGTAAGTGCTACTTGTTGGGGTAGTCTTCTGTGACTTTTACATCTGTTATTCATACACATGTCATTTGTCATGGGCCTCTAAATCCCACACTTACATGACCTTACAGTGAAGCCTTGATTGATTTCAATGTTCTTCAGTGCTTGTCTTTGGGGCAGTGTGATCTGTCTGTTCCTTCTCGATATTTGACCAGTGTTAGCAATCTTCTTTGTATTTTACACTGCCTGTAGTAAATGTACCTGCATTTAGGTGCAATGTTTGCACTGAGAGTCCCAACTAAATCTATCTTTGGATCGTTGCGATCGGTACCCTAACAATGGCATTGACTTGTCCTTATAAAAGAGTAAGTGCTACTTGTTGGGGTAGTCTTCTGTGACTTTTACATCTGTTATTTATACACATTGTGTTTGTCATGTGCTTCAAAATCCCACTATTATATTACTTTAAATTGAAGCCTTGATTGATTTCAATGTTCTTCAGTGCTTGTCTTTGGGGCAGTGTGGTCTGTCTCTTCCTTTTCTATATTTGACCAGTGTTAGCAATCGTCTTTGCATTTGACACTGCCTGTAGTAAATATACCTGTATTTGGTGCAATGTTTGCACTAAGAGTCCCAACTAATTCTGCCTTTGGATTGTTGCGATCGGTACCCTAACAATGGCATTGGCTTGTACTTATAACAGAGTAAGTGTTACTTGTTGGGGTAGTCTTCTGTGACTTTTACATCTGTTATTCATACACATTGTGTTTGTCATGTGCTTCTAAATTCCACTATTACATTGCTTTAAATTGAAGCCTTGATTGATTTCAATGTTCTTCAGTGCTTGTCTTTGGGGGCAGTGTGATCTGTCTGTTCATTCTCTATATTTGACCTGTGTTAGCAATCTTCTTTGCATTTTACACTGCCTGTAGTAAATGTACCTGCATTTAGGTGCAATGTTTGCACTAAGAGTCCCAACTAATTCTGCCTTTGGATTGTTGCGATCGGTACCCTAACAATGGCATTGGCTTGTACTTATAACAGAGTAAGTGCTACTTGTTGGGGTAGTCTTCTGTGACTTTTACATCTGTTATTCATACACATTGTGTTTGTCATGTGCTTCTAAATTCCACTATTACATTGCTTTAAATTGAAGCCTTGATTGATTTTAATGTTCTTCAGTGCTTGTCTTTGGGGCAGTGTGATCAGTCTGTTCCTTTTCTATATTTGACCAGTGTTAGCAATCTTCTTTGCATTTTACACTGCCTGTAGTAAATATACCTGCATTTAGGTGCAATGTTTGCACTGAGAGTCCAAACTAAATCTGTCTTTGGATTGTTGCGATCGGTACCCTAACAATGGCATTGGCTTGTCCTTATAAAAGAGTAAGTGCTACTTGTTGGGATAGTTTTCTGTGACTTTTACATCTGTTATTTATACACATTGTGTTTGTCATGGCCCACTAAATCCCACACTTACATTACCTGAAAGTGAAGCGTTGATTGATTTCAATGTTCATAAGTGCTTGTCTTTGGGGCAGTGTGATCTGTCTGTTCCTTCTCTATATTTGACCAGTGTTAGCAATCTTCTTTGCATTTTACACTGCCTGTAGTAAATGTACCTGCATTTAGGTGCAATGTTTGCACGGAGAGTCCCAACCAAATCTGTCTTTGGATTGTTGCGATCGGTACCCTAACAATGGCATTGACTTGTCCTTATAAAAGAGTAAGTGCTACTTGTTGGGGTAGTCTTCTGTGACTTTTACATCTGTTATTTATACACATTGTGTTTGTCATGGGCCACTAAATCCCACACTTACATTACCTTAAAGTGAAGCGTTGATTGATTTCAATGTTCATAAGTGCTTCTCTTTGGGGTAGTGTGATCTGTGTCTGTTCTTTCTCTATAATTTCCTCTGGTCAATTTCCTCCGTATCAAGTTCATTGAGAATTATCCTTCAATTTGAGTGACTCTCTTTCCTCTAATCACAGAAAGTGCTATTAAGTTGGGGTATTATTCTTCAACGGATGGCAACTAATTTTATATGACTGTGGGAATTACCAGAATGGCTCCCCTTACAACATTTTTGATGTTCTTTTTCTGAAGTTAATTGAACTTTGTTAGAGTATCAAGTTATTGGGAACCACATATTGCCTGCATGCTCTATTAAGTTTGCATGTATTTACAATAGGTTACAATAGTTGTCTAGAAACTCTATATAGAATGAGTGCTGTATGAAGTTTGCTTGTCTGTAACTGCTGTTTTTGCATCGGAAAAGACTCAAGTCTAGTAGACCATTCAAATAATTGGGCCTTTAAGGCAGAGAACCAAAACTCCTCTCAATCCTAATGTTTTGAATGTGTGAAATAGTTTCTCTTGATTCAAATGACGAACCTTAGATAAAGGCAGAGCACTCGTCAAGCTTAAGTACCTGAGTCGTTCACAGCACAGCATTTACCGACGTGGGAGTGGTTGTGGTTGCTGAACATGAACCAATCTTAAGTTCTTCCTGGGAGTTGAGGGCAGCTCCTTGTTATAAGAAATACTCAGGAACATGTCTCTAGAGGAAGATGGACTTCATGGAATCAACAGTAAGTGATCATTTGGTGGGCAGGTCATATACAGGTCTTTAAAATTGGTTGGAATCGGTACCTTAACAATGGCATTGGCTTGTCCTTATAACAGAGTAAGTGCTACTTGTTGGGGTAGTCTTCTGTGACTTTTACATCTGTTATTCATACACATTGTGTTTGTCATGTGCTTCTAAATTCCACTATTACATTGCTTTAAATTGAAGCCTTGATTGATTTCAATGTTCTTCAGTGCTTGTCTTTGGGGCAGTGTGATCTGTCTGTTCCTTCTCTATATTTGACCAGTGTTAGCAATCGTCTTTGCATTTGACACTGCCTGTAGTAAATATACCTGTATTTGGTGCAATGTTTGCACTGAGAGTCCCAACTAATTCTGCCTTTGGATTGTTGCGATCGGTACCCTAACAATGGCATTGGCTTGTACTTATAACAGAGTAAGTGCTACTTGTTGGGGTAGTCTTCTGTGACTTTTACATCTGTTATTTATACACATTGTGTTTGTCATAGCCCACTAAATCCCACACTTACATTACCTTAAAGTGAAGCGTTTATTGATTTCAATGTTCATACGTGCTTCTTTTTGGGGTAGTGTGATCTGTCTGTTCCTTCTCTATATTTGACCAGTGTTAGCAATCTTATTTGCATTTGACACTGGCTGTAGTAAATATACCTGCATTTAGGTGCAATGTTTGCACGGAGAGTCCCAACCAAATCTGTCTTTGGATTGTTGCGATCGGTACCCTAACAATGGCATTGGCTTGTCCTCATAACAGAGTAAGTGCTACTTGTTGGGGTAGTCTTCTGTGACTTTCACATCTGTTATTCATACACATTGTGTTTGTCATGTGCTTCTAAATTCCACTATTACATTGCTTTAAATTGAAGCCTTGATTGATTTCAATGTTCTTCAGTGCTTGTCTTTGGGGCAGTGTGGTCTGTCTCTTCCTTTTCTATATTTGACCAGTGTTAGCAATCGTCTTTGCATTTGACACTGCCTGTAGTAAATATACCTGTATTTGGTGCAATGTTTGCACTAAGAGTCCCAACTAATTCTGCCTTTGGATTGTTGCGATCGGTACCCTAACAATGGCATTGGCTTGTCCTTATAACAGAGTAAGTGCTACTTGTTGGGGTAGTCTTCTGTGACTTTTACATCTGTTATTCATACACATGTCATTTGTCATGGGCCTCTAAATCCCACACTTACATGACCTTACAGTGAAGCCTTGATTGATTTCAATGTTCTTCAGTGCTTGTCTTTGGGGCAGTGTGATCTGTCTGTTCCTTCTCGATATTTGACCAGTGTTAGCAATCTTCTTTGTATTTTACACTGCCTGTAGTAAATGTACCTGCATTTAGGTGCAATGTTTGCACTGAGAGTCCCAACTAAATCTATCTTTGGATCGTTGCGATCGGTACCCTAACAATGGCATTGACTTGTCCTTATAAAAGAGTAAGTGCTACTTGTTGGGGTAGTCTTCTGTGACTTTTACATCTGTTATTTATACACATTGTGTTTGTCATGTGCTTCAAAATCCCACTATTATATTACTTTAAATTGAAGCCTTGATTGATTTCAATGTTCTTCAGTGCTTGTCTTTGGGGCAGTGTGGTCTGTCTCTTCCTTTTCTATATTTGACCAGTGTTAGCAATCGTCTTTGCATTTGACACTGCCTGTAGTAAATATACCTGTATTTGGTGCAATGTTTGCACTAAGAGTCCCAACTAATTCTGCCTTTGGATTGTTGCGATCGGTACCCTAACAATGGCATTGGCTTGTACTTATAACAGAGTAAGTGTTACTTGTTGGGGTAGTCTTCTGTGACTTTTACATCTGTTATTCATACACATTGTGTTTGTCATGTGCTTCTAAATTCCACTATTACATTGCTTTAAATTGAAGCCTTGATTGATTTCAATGTTCTTCAGTGCTTGTCTTTGGGGGCAGTGTGATCTGTCTGTTCATTCTCTATATTTGACCTGTGTTAGCAATCTTCTTTGCATTTTACACTGCCTGTAGTAAATGTACCTGCATTTAGGTGCAATGTTTGCACTAAGAGTCCCAACTAATTCTGCCTTTGGATTGTTGCGATCGGTACCCTAACAATGGCATTGGCTTGTACTTATAACAGAGTAAGTGCTACTTGTTGGGGTAGTCTTCTGTGACTTTTACATCTGTTATTCATACACATTGTGTTTGTCATGTGCTTCTAAATTCCACTATTACATTGCTTTAAATTGAAGCCTTGATTGATTTTAATGTTCTTCAGTGCTTGTCTTTGGGGCAGTGTGATCAGTCTGTTCCTTTTCTATATTTGACCAGTGTTAGCAATCTTCTTTGCATTTTACACTGCCTGTAGTAAATATACCTGCATTTAGGTGCAATGTTTGCACTGAGAGTCCAAACTAAATCTGTCTTTGGATTGTTGCGATCGGTACCCTAACAATGGCATTGGCTTGTCCTTATAAAAGAGTAAGTGCTACTTGTTGGGATAGTTTTCTGTGACTTTTACATCTGTTATTTATACACATTGTGTTTGTCATGGCCCACTAAATCCCACACTTACATTACCTGAAAGTGAAGCGTTGATTGATTTCAATGTTCATAAGTGCTTGTCTTTGGGGCAGTGTGATCTGTCTGTTCCTTCTCTATATTTGACCAGTGTTAGCAATCTTCTTTGCATTTTACACTGCCTGTAGTAAATGTACCTGCATTTAGGTGCAATGTTTGCACGGAGAGTCCCAACCAAATCTGTCTTTGGATTGTTGCGATCGGTACCCTAACAATGGCATTGACTTGTCCTTATAAAAGAGTAAGTGCTACTTGTTGGGGTAGTTTTCTGTGACTTTTACATCTGTTATTTATACACATTGTGTTTGTCATGGCCCACTAAATCCCACACTTACATTACCTGAAAGTGAAGCGTTGATTGATTTCAATGTTCTTCAGTGCTTGTCTTTGGGGCAGTGTGATCTGTCTGTTCCTTCTCTATATTTGACCAGTGTTAGCAATCTTCTTTGCATTTTACACTGCCTGTAGTAAATGTACCTGCATTTAGGTGCAATGTTTGCACGGAGAGTCCCAACCAAATCTGTCTTTGGATTGTTGCGATCGGTACCCTAACAATGGCATTGGCTTGTCCTTATAACAGAGTAAGTGCTACTTGTTGGGGTAGTCTTCTGTGACTTTTACATCTGTTATTCATACACATTATGTTTGTCATGTGTTTCTAAATTCCACTATTACATTGCTTTAAATTGAAGCCTTGATTGATTTCAATGTTCTTCAGTGCTTGTCTTTGGGGCAGTGTGATCAGTCTGTTCCTTCTCTATATTTGACCAGTGTTAGCAATCTTCTTTGCATTTTACACTGCCTGTAGTAAATGTACCTGCATTTAGGTGCAATGTTTGCACGGAGAGTCCCAACCAAATCTGTCTTTGGATTGTTGCGATCGGTACCCTAACAATGGCATTGGCTTGTCCTTATAACAGAGTAAGTGCTACTTGTTGGGGTAGTCTTCTGTGACTTTTACATCTGTTATTCATACACATTGTGTTTGTCATGTGCTTCAAAATCCCACTATTATATTACTTTAAATTGAAGCCTTGATTGATTTCAATGTTCTTCAGTGCTTGTCTTTGGGGCATTGTGGTCTGTCTCTTCCTTTTCTATATTTGACCAGTGTTAGCAATCGTCTTTGCATTTGACACTGCCTGTAGTAAATATACCTGTATTTGGTGCAATGTTTGCACTAAGAGTCCCAACTAATTCTGCCTTTGGATTGTTGCGATCGGTACCCTAACAATTGCATTGGCTTGTCCTTATAACAGAGTAAGTGCTACTTGTTGGGGTAGTCTTCTGTGACTTTTACATCTGTTATTCATACACATTGTGTTTGTCATAGCCCACTAAATCCCACACTTACATTACCTTAAAGTGAAGCGTTTATTGATTTCAATGTTCATAAGTGCTTGTCTTTGGGGCAGTGTGATCTGTCTGTTCCTTCTCTATATTTGACCAGTGTTAGCAATCTTCTTTGCATTTTACACTGCCTGTAGTAAATGTACCTGCATTTAGGTGCAATGTTTGCACGGAGAGTCCCAACCAAATCTGTCTTTGGATTGTTGCGATCGGTACCCTAACAATGGCATTGGCTTGTCCTTATAACAGAGTAAGTGCTACTTGTTGGGGTAGTCTTCTGTGACTTTTACATCTGTTATTCATACACATTGTGTTTGTCATGTGCTTCTAAATTCCACTATTACATTGCTTTAAATTGAAGCCTTGATTGATTTCAATGTTCTTCAGTGCTTGTCTTTGGGGCAGTGTGATCTGTCTGTTCCTTCTCTATATATGACCTGTGTTAGCAATCTTCTTTGCATTTTACACTGCCTGTAGTAAATGTACCTGCATTTAGGTGCAATGTTTGCACTAAGAGTCCCAACCAAATCTGTCTTTGGATTGTTGCGATCGGTACCCTAACAATGGCATTGGCTTGTCCTTATAACAGAGTAAGTGCTACTTGTTGGGGTAGTCTTCTGTGACTTTTACATCTGTTATTCATACACATTGTGTTTGTCATGTGCTTCTAAATTCCACTATTACATTGCTTTAAATTGAAGCCTTGATTGATTTCAATGTTCTTCAGTGCTTGTCTTGGGGCAGTGTGGTCTGTCTCTTCCTTTTCTATATTTGACCAGTGTTAGCAATCTTCTTTGCATTTTACACTGCCTGTAGTAAATGTACCTGCATTTAGGTGCAATGTTTGCACGGAGAGTCCCAACCAAATCTGTCTTTGGATTGTTGCGATCGGTACCCTAACAATGGCATTGGCTTGTCCTTATAACAGAGTAAGTGCTACTTGTTGGGGTAGTCTTCTGTGACTTTTACATCTGTCATTCATACACATGTCATTTGTCATGGGCCTCTAAATCCCACACTTACATGACCTTACAGTGAAGCATTGATTGATTTCAATGTTTATAAGTGCTTCTCTTTGGGGTAGTGTGATCTGTGTCTGTTCTTTCTCTATAATTTCCTCTGGTCAATTTCCTCCGTATCAAGTTCATTGAGAATTATCCTTCAACTTGAGTGACTCTCTTTTCTCTAATCACAGAAAGTGCTATTAAGTTGGGGGACATTACCTTAAAGTGAAGCGTTGATTGATTTCAATGTTCATAAGTGCTTCTCTTTGGGGTAGTGTGATCTGTGTCTGTTCTTTCTCTATATTTGACCAGTGTTAGCAATCTTCTTTGCATTTTACACTGCCTGTAGTAAATGTACCTGCATTTAGGTGCAATGTTTGCACTAAGAGTCCCAACTAATTCTGCCTTTGGATTGTTGCGATCGGTACCCTAACAATGGCATTGGCTTGTACTTATAACAGAGTAAGTGCTACTTGTTGGGGTAGTCTTCTGTGACTTTTACATCTGTCATTCATACACATGTCATTTGTCATGGGCCTCTAAATCCCACACTTACATGACCTTACAGTGAAGCATTGATTGATTTCAATGTTTATAAGTGCTTCTCTTTGGGGTAGTGTGATCTGTGTCTGTTCTTTCTCTATAATTTCCTCTGGTCAATTTCCTCCGTATCAAGTTCATTGAGAATTATCCTTCAACTTGAGTGACTCTCTTTTCTCTAATCACAGAAAGTGCTATTAAGTTGGGGGACATTACCTTAAAGTGAAGCGTTGATTGATTTCAATGTTCATAAGTGCTTCTCTTTGGGGTAGTGTGATCTGTGTCTGTTCTTTCTCTATAATTTCCTCTGGTCAATTTCCTCCGTATCAAGTTCATTGAGAATTATCCTTCAACTTGAGTTACTCTCTTTCCTCTAATCACAGAAAGTGCTATTAAGTTGGGGTATTATTCTTCAACGGATGGCAACTAATTTTATATGACTGTGGGAATTACCAGAATGGCTCCCCTTACAAGATACATTTTTGATGTTCTTTTTCTGAAGTTAATTGAACTTTGTTAGAGTATCAAGTTATTGGGAACCACATATTGCCTGCATGCTCTATTAAGTTTGCATGTATTTACAATAGGTTACAATAGTTGTCTAGAAACTCTATATAGAATGAGTGCTGTATGAAGTTTGCCCCTCTGTAACTGCTGTTTTTGCATCGGAAAAGACTCAAGTCTAGTAGACCATTCAAATAATTGGGCCTTTAAGGCAGAGAACCAAAACTCCTCTCAATCCTAATGTTTTGAATGTGTGAAATAGTTTCTCTTGATTAAAATGACGAACCTTAGATAAAGGCAGAGCACTCGTCAAGCTTAAGTACCTGAGTCGTTCACAGCACAGCATTTACCGACATGGGAGTGGTTGTGTTTGCTGAACATGAACCAATCTTAAGTTCTTCCTGGGAGTTGAGGGCAGCTCCTTGATATAAGAAATACTCAGGAACATGTCTCTAGAGGAAGATGGACTTCATGGAATCAACAGTAAGTGATCATTTGGTGGGCAGGTCATATACAGGTCTTTAAAATTGGTTGGGATTGGTACCTTAACAATGGCATTGGCGTGTCCTTATAACAGAGTAAGTGCTACTTGTTGGGGTAGTCTTCTGTGACTTTTACATCTGTTATTCATACACATTGTGTTTGTCATGTGCTTCTAAATTCCACTATTACATTGCTTTAAATTGAAGCCTTGATTGATTTCAATGTTCTTCAGTGCTTGTCTTTGGGGCAGTGTGATCTGTCTGTTCCTTCTCAATATTTGACCAGTGTTAGCAATCTTCTTTGCATTTTACACTGCCTGTAGTAAATGTACCTGCATTTAGGTGCAATGTTTGCACGGAGAGTCCCAACCAAATCTGTCTTTGGATTGTTGCGATCGGTACCCTAACAATGGCATTGGCTTGTCCTTATAACAGAGTAAGTGCTACTTGTTGGGGTAGTCTTCTGTGACTTTTACATCTGTTATTTATACACATTGTGTTTGTCATGTGCTTCTAAATTCCACTATTACATTGCTTTAAATTGAAGCCTTGATTGATTTCAATGTTCTTCAGTGCTTGTCTTTGGGGCAGTGTGGTCTGTCTGTTCCTTCTCTATATTTGACCAGTGTTAGCAATCTTCTTTGCATTTTACACTGCCTGTAGTAAATGTACCTGCATTTAGGTGCAATGTTTGCACGGAGAGTCCCAACCAAATCTGTCTTTGGATTGTTGCGATCGGTACCCTAACAATGGCATTGGCTTGTCCTTATAACAGAGTAAGTGCTACTTGTTGGGGTAGTCTTCTGTGACTTTTACATCTGTTATTTATACACATTGTGTTTGTCATGTGCTTCTAAATTCCACTATTACATTGCTTTAAATTGAAGCCTTGATTGATTTCAATGTTCTTCAGTGCTTGTCTTTGGGGCAGTGTGGTCTGTCTCTTCCTTCTCTATATTTGACCAGTGTTAGCAATCTTCTTTGCATTTTACACTGCCTGTATTAAATGTACCTGCATTTAGGTGCAATGTTTGCACTGAGAGTCCCAACCAAATCTGTCTTTGGATTGTTGCGATCGGTACCCTAACAATGGCATTGGCTTGTCCTTATAACAGAGTAAGTGCTACTTGTTGGGGTAGTCTTCTGTGACTTTTACATCTGTTATTTATACACATTGTGTTTGTCATGTGATTCAAAATTCCACTATTACATTGCTTTAAATTGAAGCCTTGATTGATTTCAATGTTCTTCAGTGCTTGTCTTTGGGGCAGTGTGATCTGTCTGTTCCTTCTCTATATTTGACCAGTGTTAACAATCTTCTTTGCATTTTACACTGCCTGTAGTAAATGTACCTGCATTTAGGTGCAATGTTTGCACTGAGAGTCCCAACTAAATCTATCTTTGGATCGTTGCGATCGGTACCCTAACAATGGCATTGGCTTGTCCTTATAACAGAGTAAGTGCTACTTGTTGGGGTAGTCTTCTGTGACTTTTACATCTGTTATTCATACACATTGTGTTTGTCATGTGCTTCTAAATTCCACTATTACATTGCTTTAAATTGAAGCCTTGATTGATTTCAATGTTCTTCAGTGCTTGTCTTTGGGGCAGTGTGGTCTGTCTCTTCCTTCTCTATATTTGACCAGTGTTAGCAATCTTCTTTGCATTTTACACTGCCTGTATTAAATGTACCTGCATTTAGGTGCAATGTTTGCACTGAGAGTCCCAACCAAATCTGTCTTTGGATTGTTGCGATCGGTACCCTAACAATGGCATTGGCTTGTCCTTATAACAGAGTAAGTGCTACTTGTTGGGGTAGTCTTCTGTGACTTTTACATCTGTTATTTATACACATTGTGTTTGTCATGTGCTTCTAAATTCCACTATTACATTGCTTTAAATTGAAGCCTTGATTGATTTCAATGTTCTTCAGTGCTTGTCTTTGGGGCAGTGTGATCTGTCTGTTCCTTCTCTATATTTGACCAGTGTTAGCAATCTTCTTTGCATTTTACACTGCCTGTAGTAAATGTACCTGCATTTAGGTGCAATGTTTGCACGGAGAGTCCCAACCAAATCTGTCTTTGGATTGTTGCGATCGGTACCCTAACAATGGCATTGGCTTGTCCTTATAACAGAGTAAGTGCTACTTGGTGTGGTAGTCTTCTGTGACTTTTACATCTGTTATTCATACACATTGTGTTTGTCATGTGATTCAAAATTCCACTATTACATTGCTTTAAATTGAAGCCTTGATTGATTTCAATGTTCTTCAGTGCTTGTCTTTGGGGCAGTGTGGTCTGTCTGTTCCTTCTCTATATTTGACCAGTGTTAGCAATATTCTTTGCATTTGACACTGCCTGTAGTAAATGTACCTGCATTTAGGTGCAATGTTTGCACGGAGAGTCCCAACCAAATCTGTCTTTGGATTGTTGCGATCGGTACCCTAACAATGGCATTGGCTTGTCCTTATAACAGAGTAAGTGCTACTTGTTGGGGTAGTCTTCTGTGACTTTTACATCTGTTATTCATACACATTGTGTTTGTCATGTGATTCAAAATTCCACTATTACATTGCTTTAAATTGAAGCCTTGATTGATTTCAATGTTCTTCAGTGCTTGTCTTTGGGGCAGTGTGGTCTGTCTGTTCCTTCTCTATATTTGACCAGTGTTAGCAATATTCTTTGCATTTGACACTGCCTGTAGTAAATGTACCTGCATTTAGGTGCAATGTTTGCACGGAGAGTCCCAACCAAATCTGTCTTTGGATTGTTGCGATCGGTACCCTAACAATGGCATTGGCTTGTCCTTATAACAGAGTAAGTGCTACTTGTTGGGGTAGTCTTCTGTGACTTTTACATCTGTTATTCATACACATTGTGTTTGTCATGTGCTTCTAAATTCCACTATTACATTGCTTTAAATTGAAGCCTTGATTGATTTCAATGTTCTTCAGTGCTTGTCTTTGGGGCAGTGTGGTCTGTCTGTTCCTTCTCTATATTTGACCAGTGTTAGCAATATTCTTTGCATTTGACACTGCCTGTAGTAAATGTACCTGCATTTAGGTGCAATGTTTGCACGGAGAGTCCCAACCAAATCTGTCTTTGGATTGTTGCGATCGGTACCCTAACAATGGCATTGGCTTGTCCTTATAACAGAGTAAGTGCTACTTGTTGGGGTAGTCTTCTGTGACTTTTACATCTGTTATTTATACACATTGTGTTTGTCATGGGCCACTAAATCCCACACTTACATTACCTTAAAGTGAAGCGTTGATTGATTTCAATGTTCATAAGTGCTTCTCTTTGGGGTAGTGTGATCTGTGTCTGTTCTTTCTCTATAATTTCCTCTGGTCAATTTCCTCTGTATCAAGTTCATTGAGAATTATCCTTCAACTTGAGTGACTCTCTTTCCTCTAATCACAGAAAGTGCTATTAAGTTGGGGTATTATTCTTCAACTAATGGCAACTAATTTTATATGACTGTGGGAATTACCAGAATGGCTCCCCTTACAACATTTCTGATGTTCTTTTTCTGAAGTTAATTGAACTTTGTTAGAGTATCAAGTTATTGGGAACCACATATTGCCTGCATGCTCTATTAAGTTTGCATGTATTTACAATAGGTTACAATAGTTGTCTAGAAACTCTATATAGAATGAGTGCTGTATGAAGTTTGCTTGTCTGTAACTGCTGTTTTTGCATCGGAAAAGACTCAAGTCTAGTAGACCATTCAAATAATTGGGCCTTTAAGGCAGAGAACCAAAACTCCTCTCAATCCTAATGTTTTGAATGTGTGAAATAGTTTCTCTTGATTCAAATGACGAACCTTAGATAAAGGCAGAGCACTCGTCAAGCTTAAGTACCTGAGTCGTTCACAGCACAGCATTTACCGACGTGGGAGTGGTTGTGGTTGCTGAACATGAACCAATCTTAAGTTCTTCCTGGGAGTTGAGGGCAGCTCCTTGTTATAAGAAATACTCAGGAACATGTCTCTAGAGGAAGATGGACTTCATGGAATCAACAGTAAGTGATCATTTGGTGGGCAGGTCATATACAGGTCTTTAAAATTGGTTGGAATCGGTACCTTAACAATGGCATTGGCTTGTCCTTATAACAGAGTAAGTGCTACTTGTTGGGGTAGTCTTCTGTGACTTTTACATCTGTTATTTATACACATTGTGTTTGTCATGGGCCACTAAATCCCACACTTACATTACCTTAAAGTGAAGCGTTGATTGATTTCAATGTTCATAAGTGCTTGTCTTTGGGGTAGTGTGGTCTGTCTCTTCCTTTTCTATATTTGACCAGTGTTAGCAATCGTCTTTGCATTTGACACTGCCTGTAGTAAATATACCTGTATTTGGTGCAATGTTTGCACTAAGAGTCCGAACTAATTCTGCCTTTGGATTGTTGCGATCGGTACCCTAACAATGGCATTGGCTTGTACTTATAACAGAGTAAGTGCTACTTGTTGGGGTAGTCTTCTGTGACTTTTACATCTGTTATTTATACACATTGTGTTTGTCATAGCCCACTAAATCCCACACTTACATTACCTTAAAGTGAAGCGTTTATTGATTTCAATGTTCATAAGTGCTTGTCTTTGGGGCAGTGTGATCTGTCTGTTCCTTCTCTATATTTGACCAGTGTTAGCAATCTTCTTTGCATTTTACACTGCCTGTAGTAAATGTACCTGCATTTAGGTGCAATGTTTGCACGGAGAGTCCCAACCAAATCTGTCTTTGGATTGTTGCGATCGGTACCCTAACAATGGCATTGGCTTGTACTTATAACAGAGTAAGTGCTACTTGTTGGGGTAGTCTTCTGTGACTTTTACATCTGTTATTTATACACATTGTGTTTGTCATGTGCTTCTAAATTCCACTATTACATTGCTTTAAATTGAAGCCTTGATTGATTTCAATGTTCTTCAGTGCTTGTCTTTGGGGCAGTGTGGTCTGTCTGTTCCTTCTCTATATTTGACCAGTGTTAGCAATCTTCTTTGCATTTTACACTGCCTGTAGTAAATGTACCTGCATTTAGGTGCAATGTTTGCACGGAGAGTCCCAACCAAATCTGTCTTTGGATTGTTGCGATCGGTACCCTAACAATGGCATTGGCTTGTCCTTATAACAGAGTAAGTGCTACTTGTTGGGGTAGTCTTCTGTGACTTTTACATCTGTTATTTATACACATTGTGTTTGTCATGTGCTTCTAAATTCCACTATTACATTGCTTTAAATTGAAGCCTTGATTGATTTCAATGTTCTTCAGTGCTTGTCTTTGGGGCAGTGTGGTCTGTCTGTTCCTTCTCTATATTTGACCAGTGTTAGCAATCTTCTTTGCATTTTACACTGCCTGTAGTAAATGTACCTGCATTTAGGTGCAATGTTTGCACGGAGAGTCCCAACCAAATCTGTCTTTGGATTGTTGCGATCGGTACCCTAACAATGGCATTGGCTTGTCCTTATAACAGAGTAAGTGCTACTTGTTGGGGTAGTCTTCTGTGACTTTTACATCTGTTATTTATACACATTGTGTTTGTCATGTGCTTCTAAATTCCACTATTACATTGCTTTAAATTGAAGCCTTGATTGATTTCAATGTTCTTCAGTGCTTGTCTTTGGGGCAGTGTGGTCTGTCTCTTCCTTCTCTATATTTGACCAGTGTTAGCAATCTTCTTTGCATTTTACACTGCCTGTATTAAATGTACCTGCATTTAGGTGCAATGTTTGCACTGAGAGTCCCAACCAAATCTGTCTTTGGATTGTTGCGATCGGTACCCTAACAATGGCATTGGCTTGTCCTTATAACAGAGTAAGTGCTACTTGTTGGGGTAGTCTTCTGTGACTTTTACATCTGTTATTTATACACATTGTGTTTGTCATGTGCTTCTAAATTCCACTATTACATTGCTTTAAATTGAAGCCTTGATTGATTTCAATGTTCTTCAGTGCTTGTCTTTGGGGCAGTGTGGTCTGTCTCTTCCTTCTCTATATTTGACCAGTGTTAGCAATCTTCTTTGCATTTTACACTGCCTGTATTAAATGTACCTGCATTTAGGTGCAATGTTTGCACTGAGAGTCCCAACCAAATCTGTCTTTGGATTGTTGCGATCGGTACCCTAACAATGGCATTGGCTTGTCCTTATAACAGAGTAAGTGCTACTTGTTGGGGTAGTCTTCTGTGACTTTTACATCTGTTATTTATACACATTGTGTTTGTCATGTGCTTCTAAATTCCACTATTACATTGCTTTAAATTGAAGCCTTGATTGATTTCAATGTTCTTCAGTGCTTGTCTTTGGGGCAGTGTGATCTGTCTGTTCCTTCTCTATATTTGACCAGTGTTAGCAATCTTCTTTGCATTTTACACTGCCTGTAGTAAATGTACCTGCATTTAGGTGCAATGTTTGCACGGAGAGTCCCAACCAAATCTGTCTTTGGATTGTTGCGATCGGTACCCTAACAATGGCATTGGCTTGTCCTTATAACAGAGTAAGTGCTACTTGGTGTGGTAGTCTTCTGTGACTTTTACATCTGTTATTCATACACATTGTGTTTGTCATGTGATTCAAAATTCCACTATTACATTGCTTTAAATTGAAGCCTTGATTGATTTCAATGTTCTTCAGTGCTTGTCTTTGGGGCAGTGTGGTCTGTCTGTTCCTTCTCTATATTTGACCAGTGTTAGCAATATTCTTTGCATTTGACACTGCCTGTAGTAAATGTACCTGCATTTAGGTGCAATGTTTGCACGGAGAGTCCCAACCAAATCTGTCTTTGGATTGTTGCGATCGGTACCCTAACAATGGCATTGGCTTGTCCTTATAACAGAGTAAGTGCTACTTGTTGGGGTAGTCTTCTGTGACTTTTACATCTGTTATTCATACACATTGTGTTTGTCATGTGATTCAAAATTCCACTATTACATTGCTTTAAATTGAAGCCTTGATTGATTTCAATGTTCTTCAGTGCTTGTCTTTGGGGCAGTGTGGTCTGTCTGTTCCTTCTCTATATTTGACCAGTGTTAGCAATATTCTTTGCATTTGACACTGCCTGTAGTAAATGTACCTGCATTTAGGTGCAATGTTTGCACGGAGAGTCCCAACCAAATCTGTCTTTGGATTGTTGCGATCGGTACCCTAACAATGGCATTGGCTTGTCCTTATAACAGAGTAAGTGCTACTTGTTGGGGTAGTCTTCTGTGACTTTTACATCTGTTATTCATACACATTGTGTTTGTCATGTGATTCAAAATTCCACTATTACATTGCTTTAAATTGAAGCCTTGATTGATTTCAATGTTCTTCAGTGCTTGTCTTTGGGGCAGTGTGGTCTGTCTGTTCCTTCTCTATATTTGACCAGTGTTAGCAATATTCTTTGCATTTGACACTGCCTGTAGTAAATGTACCTGCATTTAGGTGCAATGTTTGCACTAAGAGTCCCAACTAATTCTGCCTTTGGATTGTTGCGATCGGTACCCTAACAATGGCATTGGCTTGTACTTATAACAGAGTAAGTGCTACTTGTTGGGGTAGTCTTCTGTGACTTTTACATCTGTTATTCATACACATTGTGTTTGTCATGTGCTTCTAAATTCCACTATTACATTGCTTTAAATTGAAGCCTTGATTGATTTTAATGTTCTTCAGTGCTTGTCTTTGGGGCAGTGTGATCAGTCTGTTCCTTTTCTATATTTGACCAGTGTTAGCAATCTTCTTTGCATTTTACACTGCCTGTAGTAAATATACCTGCATTTAGGTGCAATGTTTGCACTGAGAGTCCAAACTAAATCTGTCTTTGGATTGTTGCGATCGGTACCCTAACAATGGCATTGGCTTGTCCTTATAAAAGAGTAAGTGCTACTTGTTGGGATAGTTTTCTGTGACTTTTACATCTGTTATTTATACACATTGTGTTTGTCATGGCCCACTAAATCCCACACTTACATTACCTGAAAGTGAAGCGTTGATTGATTTCAATGTTCATAAGTGCTTGTCTTTGGGGCAGTGTGATCTGTCTGTTCCTTCTCTATATTTGACCAGTGTTAGCAATCTTCTTTGCATTTTACACTGCCTGTAGTAAATGTACCTGCATTTAGGTGCAATGTTTGCACGGAGAGTCCCAACCAAATCTGTCTTTGGATTGTTGCGATCGGTACCCTAACAATGGCATTGACTTGTCCTTATAAAAGAGTAAGTGCTACTTGTTGGGGTAGTTTTCTGTGACTTTTACATCTGTTATTTATACACATTGTGTTTGTCATGGCCCACTAAATCCCACACTTACATTACCTGAAAGTGAAGCGTTGATTGATTTCAATGTTCTTCAGTGCTTGTCTTTGGGGCAGTGTGATCTGTCTGTTCCTTCTCTATATTTGACCAGTGTTAGCAATCTTCTTTGCATTTTACACTGCCTGTAGTAAATGTACCTGCATTTAGGTGCAATGTTTGCACGGAGAGTCCCAACCAAATCTGTCTTTGGATTGTTGCGATCGGTACCCTAACAATGGCATTGGCTTGTCCTTATAACAGAGTAAGTGCTACTTGTTGGGGTAGTCTTCTGTGACTTTTACATCTGTTATTCATACACATTATGTTTGTCATGTGTTTCTAAATTCCACTATTACATTGCTTTAAATTGAAGCCTTGATTGATTTCAATGTTCTTCAGTGCTTGTCTTTGGGGCAGTGTGATCAGTCTGTTCCTTCTCTATATTTGACCAGTGTTAGCAATCTTCTTTGCATTTTACACTGCCTGTAGTAAATGTACCTGCATTTAGGTGCAATGTTTGCACGGAGAGTCCCAACCAAATCTGTCTTTGGATTGTTGCGATCGGTACCCTAACAATGGCATTGGCTTGTCCTTATAACAGAGTAAGTGCTACTTGTTGGGGTAGTCTTCTGTGACTTTTACATCTGTTATTCATACACATTGTGTTTGTCATGTGCTTCAAAATCCCACTATTATATTACTTTAAATTGAAGCCTTGATTGATTTCAATGTTCTTCAGTGCTTGTCTTTGGGGCATTGTGGTCTGTCTCTTCCTTTTCTATATTTGACCAGTGTTAGCAATCGTCTTTGCATTTGACACTGCCTGTAGTAAATATACCTGTATTTGGTGCAATGTTTGCACTAAGAGTCCCAACTAATTCTGCCTTTGGATTGTTGCGATCGGTACCCTAACAATTGCATTGGCTTGTCCTTATAACAGAGTAAGTGCTACTTGTTGGGGTAGTCTTCTGTGACTTTTACATCTGTTATTCATACACATTGTGTTTGTCATAGCCCACTAAATCCCACACTTACATTACCTTAAAGTGAAGCGTTTATTGATTTCAATGTTCATAAGTGCTTGTCTTTGGGGCAGTGTGATCTGTCTGTTCCTTCTCTATATTTGACCAGTGTTAGCAATCTTCTTTGCATTTTACACTGCCTGTAGTAAATGTACCTGCATTTAGGTGCAATGTTTGCACGGAGAGTCCCAACCAAATCTGTCTTTGGATTGTTGCGATCGGTACCCTAACAATGGCATTGGCTTGTCCTTATAACAGAGTAAGTGCTACTTGTTGGGGTAGTCTTCTGTGACTTTTACATCTGTTATTCATACACATTGTGTTTGTCATGTGCTTCTAAATTCCACTATTACATTGCTTTAAATTGAAGCCTTGATTGATTTCAATGTTCTTCAGTGCTTGTCTTTGGGGCAGTGTGATCTGTCTGTTCCTTCTCTATATATGACCTGTGTTAGCAATCTTCTTTGCATTTTACACTGCCTGTAGTAAATGTACCTGCATTTAGGTGCAATGTTTGCACTAAGAGTCCCAACCAAATCTGTCTTTGGATTGTTGCGATCGGTACCCTAACAATGGCATTGGCTTGTCCTTATAACAGAGTAAGTGCTACTTGTTGGGGTAGTCTTCTGTGACTTTTACATCTGTTATTCATACACATTGTGTTTGTCATGTGCTTCTAAATTCCACTATTACATTGCTTTAAATTGAAGCCTTGATTGATTTCAATGTTCTTCAGTGCTTGTCTTGGGGCAGTGTGGTCTGTCTCTTCCTTTTCTATATTTGACCAGTGTTAGCAATCTTCTTTGCATTTTACACTGCCTGTAGTAAATGTACCTGCATTTAGGTGCAATGTTTGCACGGAGAGTCCCAACCAAATCTGTCTTTGGATTGTTGCGATCGGTACCCTAACAATGGCATTGGCTTGTCCTTATAACAGAGTAAGTGCTACTTGTTGGGGTAGTCTTCTGTGACTTTTACATCTGTCATTCATACACATGTCATTTGTCATGGGCCTCTAAATCCCACACTTACATGACCTTACAGTGAAGCATTGATTGATTTCAATGTTTATAAGTGCTTCTCTTTGGGGTAGTGTGATCTGTGTCTGTTCTTTCTCTATAATTTCCTCTGGTCAATTTCCTCCGTATCAAGTTCATTGAGAATTATCCTTCAACTTGAGTGACTCTCTTTTCTCTAATCACAGAAAGTGCTATTAAGTTGGGGGACATTACCTTAAAGTGAAGCGTTGATTGATTTCAATGTTCATAAGTGCTTCTCTTTGGGGTAGTGTGATCTGTGTCTGTTCTTTCTCTATATTTGACCAGTGTTAGCAATCTTCTTTGCATTTTACACTGCCTGTAGTAAATGTACCTGCATTTAGGTGCAATGTTTGCACTAAGAGTCCCAACTAATTCTGCCTTTGGATTGTTGCGATCGGTACCCTAACAATGGCATTGGCTTGTACTTATAACAGAGTAAGTGCTACTTGTTGGGGTAGTCTTCTGTGACTTTTACATCTGTCATTCATACACATGTCATTTGTCATGGGCCTCTAAATCCCACACTTACATGACCTTACAGTGAAGCATTGATTGATTTCAATGTTTATAAGTGCTTCTCTTTGGGGTAGTGTGATCTGTGTCTGTTCTTTCTCTATAATTTCCTCTGGTCAATTTCCTCCGTATCAAGTTCATTGAGAATTATCCTTCAACTTGAGTGACTCTCTTTTCTCTAATCACAGAAAGTGCTATTAAGTTGGGGGACATTACCTTAAAGTGAAGCGTTGATTGATTTCAATGTTCATAAGTGCTTCTCTTTGGGGTAGTGTGATCTGTGTCTGTTCTTTCTCTATAATTTCCTCTGGTCAATTTCCTCCGTATCAAGTTCATTGAGAATTATCCTTCAACTTGAGTTACTCTCTTTCCTCTAATCACAGAAAGTGCTATTAAGTTGGGGTATTATTCTTCAACGGATGGCAACTAATTTTATATGACTGTGGGAATTACCAGAATGGCTCCCCTTACAAGATACATTTTTGATGTTCTTTTTCTGAAGTTAATTGAACTTTGTTAGAGTATCAAGTTATTGGGAACCACATATTGCCTGCATGCTCTATTAAGTTTGCATGTATTTACAATAGGTTACAATAGTTGTCTAGAAACTCTATATAGAATGAGTGCTGTATGAAGTTTGCCCCTCTGTAACTGCTGTTTTTGCATCGGAAAAGACTCAAGTCTAGTAGACCATTCAAATAATTGGGCCTTTAAGGCAGAGAACCAAAACTCCTCTCAATCCTAATGTTTTGAATGTGTGAAATAGTTTCTCTTGATTAAAATGACGAACCTTAGATAAAGGCAGAGCACTCGTCAAGCTTAAGTACCTGAGTCGTTCACAGCACAGCATTTACCGACATGGGAGTGGTTGTGTTTGCTGAACATGAACCAATCTTAAGTTCTTCCTGGGAGTTGAGGGCAGCTCCTTGATATAAGAAATACTCAGGAACATGTCTCTAGAGGAAGATGGACTTCATGGAATCAACAGTAAGTGATCATTTGGTGGGCAGGTCATATACAGGTCTTTAAAATTGGTTGGGATTGGTACCTTAACAATGGCATTGGCGTGTCCTTATAACAGAGTAAGTGCTACTTGTTGGGGTAGTCTTCTGTGACTTTTACATCTGTTATTCATACACATTGTGTTTGTCATGTGCTTCTAAATTCCACTATTACATTGCTTTAAATTGAAGCCTTGATTGATTTCAATGTTCTTCAGTGCTTGTCTTTGGGGCAGTGTGATCTGTCTGTTCCTTCTCAATATTTGACCAGTGTTAGCAATCTTCTTTGCATTTTACACTGCCTGTAGTAAATGTACCTGCATTTAGGTGCAATGTTTGCACGGAGAGTCCCAACCAAATCTGTCTTTGGATTGTTGCGATCGGTACCCTAACAATGGCATTGGCTTGTCCTTATAACAGAGTAAGTGCTACTTGTTGGGGTAGTCTTCTGTGACTTTTACATCTGTTATTTATACACATTGTGTTTGTCATGTGCTTCTAAATTCCACTATTACATTGCTTTAAATTGAAGCCTTGATTGATTTCAATGTTCTTCAGTGCTTGTCTTTGGGGCAGTGTGGTCTGTCTGTTCCTTCTCTATATTTGACCAGTGTTAGCAATCTTCTTTGCATTTTACACTGCCTGTAGTAAATGTACCTGCATTTAGGTGCAATGTTTGCACGGAGAGTCCCAACCAAATCTGTCTTTGGATTGTTGCGATCGGTACCCTAACAATGGCATTGGCTTGTCCTTATAACAGAGTAAGTGCTACTTGTTGGGGTAGTCTTCTGTGACTTTTACATCTGTTATTTATACACATTGTGTTTGTCATGTGCTTCTAAATTCCACTATTACATTGCTTTAAATTGAAGCCTTGATTGATTTCAATGTTCTTCAGTGCTTGTCTTTGGGGCAGTGTGGTCTGTCTCTTCCTTCTCTATATTTGACCAGTGTTAGCAATCTTCTTTGCATTTTACACTGCCTGTATTAAATGTACCTGCATTTAGGTGCAATGTTTGCACTGAGAGTCCCAACCAAATCTGTCTTTGGATTGTTGCGATCGGTACCCTAACAATGGCATTGGCTTGTCCTTATAACAGAGTAAGTGCTACTTGTTGGGGTAGTCTTCTGTGACTTTTACATCTGTTATTTATACACATTGTGTTTGTCATGTGATTCAAAATTCCACTATTACATTGCTTTAAATTGAAGCCTTGATTGATTTCAATGTTCTTCAGTGCTTGTCTTTGGGGCAGTGTGATCTGTCTGTTCCTTCTCTATATTTGACCAGTGTTAACAATCTTCTTTGCATTTTACACTGCCTGTAGTAAATGTACCTGCATTTAGGTGCAATGTTTGCACTGAGAGTCCCAACTAAATCTATCTTTGGATCGTTGCGATCGGTACCCTAACAATGGCATTGGCTTGTCCTTATAACAGAGTAAGTGCTACTTGTTGGGGTAGTCTTCTGTGACTTTTACATCTGTTATTCATACACATTGTGTTTGTCATGTGCTTCTAAATTCCACTATTACATTGCTTTAAATTGAAGCCTTGATTGATTTCAATGTTCTTCAGTGCTTGTCTTTGGGGCAGTGTGGTCTGTCTCTTCCTTCTCTATATTTGACCAGTGTTAGCAATCTTCTTTGCATTTTACACTGCCTGTATTAAATGTACCTGCATTTAGGTGCAATGTTTGCACTGAGAGTCCCAACCAAATCTGTCTTTGGATTGTTGCGATCGGTACCCTAACAATGGCATTGGCTTGTCCTTATAACAGAGTAAGTGCTACTTGTTGGGGTAGTCTTCTGTGACTTTTACATCTGTTATTTATACACATTGTGTTTGTCATGTGCTTCTAAATTCCACTATTACATTGCTTTAAATTGAAGCCTTGATTGATTTCAATGTTCTTCAGTGCTTGTCTTTGGGGCAGTGTGATCTGTCTGTTCCTTCTCTATATTTGACCAGTGTTAGCAATCTTCTTTGCATTTTACACTGCCTGTAGTAAATGTACCTGCATTTAGGTGCAATGTTTGCACGGAGAGTCCCAACCAAATCTGTCTTTGGATTGTTGCGATCGGTACCCTAACAATGGCATTGGCTTGTCCTTATAACAGAGTAAGTGCTACTTGGTGTGGTAGTCTTCTGTGACTTTTACATCTGTTATTCATACACATTGTGTTTGTCATGTGATTCAAAATTCCACTATTACATTGCTTTAAATTGAAGCCTTGATTGATTTCAATGTTCTTCAGTGCTTGTCTTTGGGGCAGTGTGGTCTGTCTGTTCCTTCTCTATATTTGACCAGTGTTAGCAATATTCTTTGCATTTGACACTGCCTGTAGTAAATGTACCTGCATTTAGGTGCAATGTTTGCACGGAGAGTCCCAACCAAATCTGTCTTTGGATTGTTGCGATCGGTACCCTAACAATGGCATTGGCTTGTCCTTATAACAGAGTAAGTGCTACTTGTTGGGGTAGTCTTCTGTGACTTTTACATCTGTTATTCATACACATTGTGTTTGTCATGTGATTCAAAATTCCACTATTACATTGCTTTAAATTGAAGCCTTGATTGATTTCAATGTTCTTCAGTGCTTGTCTTTGGGGCAGTGTGGTCTGTCTGTTCCTTCTCTATATTTGACCAGTGTTAGCAATATTCTTTGCATTTGACACTGCCTGTAGTAAATGTACCTGCATTTAGGTGCAATGTTTGCACGGAGAGTCCCAACCAAATCTGTCTTTGGATTGTTGCGATCGGTACCCTAACAATGGCATTGGCTTGTCCTTATAACAGAGTAAGTGCTACTTGTTGGGGTAGTCTTCTGTGACTTTTACATCTGTTATTCATACACATTGTGTTTGTCATGTGCTTCTAAATTCCACTATTACATTGCTTTAAATTGAAGCCTTGATTGATTTCAATGTTCTTCAGTGCTTGTCTTTGGGGCAGTGTGGTCTGTCTGTTCCTTCTCTATATTTGACCAGTGTTAGCAATATTCTTTGCATTTGACACTGCCTGTAGTAAATGTACCTGCATTTAGGTGCAATGTTTGCACGGAGAGTCCCAACCAAATCTGTCTTTGGATTGTTGCGATCGGTACCCTAACAATGGCATTGGCTTGTCCTTATAACAGAGTAAGTGCTACTTGTTGGGGTAGTCTTCTGTGACTTTTACATCTGTTATTTATACACATTGTGTTTGTCATGGGCCACTAAATCCCACACTTACATTACCTTAAAGTGAAGCGTTGATTGATTTCAATGTTCATAAGTGCTTCTCTTTGGGGTAGTGTGATCTGTGTCTGTTCTTTCTCTATAATTTCCTCTGGTCAATTTCCTCTGTATCAAGTTCATTGAGAATTATCCTTCAACTTGAGTGACTCTCTTTCCTCTAATCACAGAAAGTGCTATTAAGTTGGGGTATTATTCTTCAACTAATGGCAACTAATTTTATATGACTGTGGGAATTACCAGAATGGCTCCCCTTACAACATTTCTGATGTTCTTTTTCTGAAGTTAATTGAACTTTGTTAGAGTATCAAGTTATTGGGAACCACATATTGCCTGCATGCTCTATTAAGTTTGCATGTATTTACAATAGGTTACAATAGTTGTCTAGAAACTCTATATAGAATGAGTGCTGTATGAAGTTTGCTTGTCTGTAACTGCTGTTTTTGCATCGGAAAAGACTCAAGTCTAGTAGACCATTCAAATAATTGGGCCTTTAAGGCAGAGAACCAAAACTCCTCTCAATCCTAATGTTTTGAATGTGTGAAATAGTTTCTCTTGATTCAAATGACGAACCTTAGATAAAGGCAGAGCACTCGTCAAGCTTAAGTACCTGAGTCGTTCACAGCACAGCATTTACCGACGTGGGAGTGGTTGTGGTTGCTGAACATGAACCAATCTTAAGTTCTTCCTGGGAGTTGAGGGCAGCTCCTTGTTATAAGAAATACTCAGGAACATGTCTCTAGAGGAAGATGGACTTCATGGAATCAACAGTAAGTGATCATTTGGTGGGCAGGTCATATACAGGTCTTTAAAATTGGTTGGAATCGGTACCTTAACAATGGCATTGGCTTGTCCTTATAACAGAGTAAGTGCTACTTGTTGGGGTAGTCTTCTGTGACTTTTACATCTGTTATTTATACACATTGTGTTTGTCATGGGCCACTAAATCCCACACTTACATTACCTTAAAGTGAAGCGTTGATTGATTTCAATGTTCATAAGTGCTTGTCTTTGGGGTAGTGTGGTCTGTCTCTTCCTTTTCTATATTTGACCAGTGTTAGCAATCGTCTTTGCATTTGACACTGCCTGTAGTAAATATACCTGTATTTGGTGCAATGTTTGCACTAAGAGTCCGAACTAATTCTGCCTTTGGATTGTTGCGATCGGTACCCTAACAATGGCATTGGCTTGTACTTATAACAGAGTAAGTGCTACTTGTTGGGGTAGTCTTCTGTGACTTTTACATCTGTTATTTATACACATTGTGTTTGTCATAGCCCACTAAATCCCACACTTACATTACCTTAAAGTGAAGCGTTTATTGATTTCAATGTTCATAAGTGCTTGTCTTTGGGGCAGTGTGATCTGTCTGTTCCTTCTCTATATTTGACCAGTGTTAGCAATCTTCTTTGCATTTTACACTGCCTGTAGTAAATGTACCTGCATTTAGGTGCAATGTTTGCACGGAGAGTCCCAACCAAATCTGTCTTTGGATTGTTGCGATCGGTACCCTAACAATGGCATTGGCTTGTACTTATAACAGAGTAAGTGCTACTTGTTGGGGTAGTCTTCTGTGACTTTTACATCTGTTATTTATACACATTGTGTTTGTCATGTGCTTCTAAATTCCACTATTACATTGCTTTAAATTGAAGCCTTGATTGATTTCAATGTTCTTCAGTGCTTGTCTTTGGGGCAGTGTGGTCTGTCTGTTCCTTCTCTATATTTGACCAGTGTTAGCAATCTTCTTTGCATTTTACACTGCCTGTAGTAAATGTACCTGCATTTAGGTGCAATGTTTGCACGGAGAGTCCCAACCAAATCTGTCTTTGGATTGTTGCGATCGGTACCCTAACAATGGCATTGGCTTGTCCTTATAACAGAGTAAGTGCTACTTGTTGGGGTAGTCTTCTGTGACTTTTACATCTGTTATTTATACACATTGTGTTTGTCATGTGCTTCTAAATTCCACTATTACATTGCTTTAAATTGAAGCCTTGATTGATTTCAATGTTCTTCAGTGCTTGTCTTTGGGGCAGTGTGGTCTGTCTGTTCCTTCTCTATATTTGACCAGTGTTAGCAATCTTCTTTGCATTTTACACTGCCTGTAGTAAATGTACCTGCATTTAGGTGCAATGTTTGCACGGAGAGTCCCAACCAAATCTGTCTTTGGATTGTTGCGATCGGTACCCTAACAATGGCATTGGCTTGTCCTTATAACAGAGTAAGTGCTACTTGTTGGGGTAGTCTTCTGTGACTTTTACATCTGTTATTTATACACATTGTGTTTGTCATGTGCTTCTAAATTCCACTATTACATTGCTTTAAATTGAAGCCTTGATTGATTTCAATGTTCTTCAGTGCTTGTCTTTGGGGCAGTGTGGTCTGTCTCTTCCTTCTCTATATTTGACCAGTGTTAGCAATCTTCTTTGCATTTTACACTGCCTGTATTAAATGTACCTGCATTTAGGTGCAATGTTTGCACTGAGAGTCCCAACCAAATCTGTCTTTGGATTGTTGCGATCGGTACCCTAACAATGGCATTGGCTTGTCCTTATAACAGAGTAAGTGCTACTTGTTGGGGTAGTCTTCTGTGACTTTTACATCTGTTATTTATACACATTGTGTTTGTCATGTGCTTCTAAATTCCACTATTACATTGCTTTAAATTGAAGCCTTGATTGATTTCAATGTTCTTCAGTGCTTGTCTTTGGGGCAGTGTGGTCTGTCTCTTCCTTCTCTATATTTGACCAGTGTTAGCAATCTTCTTTGCATTTTACACTGCCTGTATTAAATGTACCTGCATTTAGGTGCAATGTTTGCACTGAGAGTCCCAACCAAATCTGTCTTTGGATTGTTGCGATCGGTACCCTAACAATGGCATTGGCTTGTCCTTATAACAGAGTAAGTGCTACTTGTTGGGGTAGTCTTCTGTGACTTTTACATCTGTTATTTATACACATTGTGTTTGTCATGTGCTTCTAAATTCCACTATTACATTGCTTTAAATTGAAGCCTTGATTGATTTCAATGTTCTTCAGTGCTTGTCTTTGGGGCAGTGTGATCTGTCTGTTCCTTCTCTATATTTGACCAGTGTTAGCAATCTTCTTTGCATTTTACACTGCCTGTAGTAAATGTACCTGCATTTAGGTGCAATGTTTGCACGGAGAGTCCCAACCAAATCTGTCTTTGGATTGTTGCGATCGGTACCCTAACAATGGCATTGGCTTGTCCTTATAACAGAGTAAGTGCTACTTGGTGTGGTAGTCTTCTGTGACTTTTACATCTGTTATTCATACACATTGTGTTTGTCATGTGATTCAAAATTCCACTATTACATTGCTTTAAATTGAAGCCTTGATTGATTTCAATGTTCTTCAGTGCTTGTCTTTGGGGCAGTGTGGTCTGTCTGTTCCTTCTCTATATTTGACCAGTGTTAGCAATATTCTTTGCATTTGACACTGCCTGTAGTAAATGTACCTGCATTTAGGTGCAATGTTTGCACGGAGAGTCCCAACCAAATCTGTCTTTGGATTGTTGCGATCGGTACCCTAACAATGGCATTGGCTTGTCCTTATAACAGAGTAAGTGCTACTTGTTGGGGTAGTCTTCTGTGACTTTTACATCTGTTATTCATACACATTGTGTTTGTCATGTGATTCAAAATTCCACTATTACATTGCTTTAAATTGAAGCCTTGATTGATTTCAATGTTCTTCAGTGCTTGTCTTTGGGGCAGTGTGGTCTGTCTGTTCCTTCTCTATATTTGACCAGTGTTAGCAATATTCTTTGCATTTGACACTGCCTGTAGTAAATGTACCTGCATTTAGGTGCAATGTTTGCACGGAGAGTCCCAACCAAATCTGTCTTTGGATTGTTGCGATCGGTACCCTAACAATGGCATTGGCTTGTCCTTATAACAGAGTAAGTGCTACTTGTTGGGGTAGTCTTCTGTGACTTTTACATCTGTTATTCATACACATTGTGTTTGTCATGTGATTCAAAATTCCACTATTACATTGCTTTAAATTGAAGCCTTGATTGATTTCAATGTTCTTCAGTGCTTGTCTTTGGGGCAGTGTGGTCTGTCTGTTCCTTCTCTATATTTGACCAGTGTTAGCAATATTCTTTGCATTTGACACTGCCTGTAGTAAATGTACCTGCATTTAGGTGCAATGTTTGCACAGAGAGTCCCAACCAAATCTGTTTTTGGATTGTTGCGATCGGTACCCTAACAATGGCATTGGCTTGTCCTTATAACAGAGTAAGTGCTACTTGTTGGGGTAGTCTTCTGTGACTTTTACATCTGTTATTTATACACATTGTGTTTGTCATGGGCCACTAAATCCCACACTTACATTACCTTAAAGTGAAGCGTTGATTGATTTCAATGTTCATAAGTGCTTGTCTTTGGGGTAGTGTGGTCTGTCTCTTCCTTTTCTATATTTGACCAGTGTTAGCAATCGTCTTTGCATTTGACACTGCCTGTAGTAAATATACCTGTATTTGGTGCAATGTTTGCACTAAGAGTCCGAACTAATTCTGCCTTTGGATTGTTGCGATCGGTACCCTAACAATGGCATTGGCTTGTACTTATAACAGAGTAAGTGCTACTTGTTGGGGTAGTCTTCTGTGACTTTTACATCTGTTATTTATACACATTGTGTTTGTCATGTGCTTCTAAATTCCACTATTACATTGCTTTAAATTGAAGCCTTGATTGATTTCAATGTTCTTCAGTGCTTGTCTTTGGGGCAGTGTGGTCTGTCTGTTCCTTCTCTATATTTGACCAGTGTTAGCAATCTTCTTTGCATTTTACACTGCCTGTAGTAAATGTACCTGCATTTAGGTGCAATGTTTGCACGGAGAGTCCCAACCAAATCTGTCTTTGGATTGTTGCGATCGGTACCCTAACAATGGCATTGGCTTGTCCTTATAACAGAGTAAGTGCTACTTGTTGGGGTAGTCTTCTGTGACTTTTACATCTGTTATTTATACACATTGTGTTTGTCATGTGCTTCTAAATTCCACTATTACATTGCTTTAAATTGAAGCCTTGATTGATTTCAATGTTCTTCAGTGCTTGTCTTTGGGGCAGTGTGGTCTGTCTGTTCCTTCTCTATATTTGACCAGTGTTAGCAATCTTCTTTGCATTTTACACTGCCTGTAGTAAATGTACCTGCATTTAGGTGCAATGTTTGCACGGAGAGTCCCAACCAAATCTGTCTTTGGATTGTTGCGATCGGTACCCTAACAATGGCATTGGCTTGTCCTTATAACAGAGTAAGTGCTACTTGTTGGGGTAGTCTTCTGTGACTTTTACATCTGTTATTTATACACATTGTGTTTGTCATGTGCTTCTAAATTCCACTATTACATTGCTTTAAATTGAAGCCTTGATTGATTTCAATGTTCTTCAGTGCTTGTCTTTGGGGCAGTGTGGTCTGTCTCTTCCTTCTCTATATTTGACCAGTGTTAGCAATCTTCTTTGCATTTTACACTGCCTGTATTAAATGTACCTGCATTTAGGTGCAATGTTTGCACTGAGAGTCCCAACCAAATCTGTCTTTGGATTGTTGCGATCGGTACCCTAACAATGGCATTGGCTTGTCCTTATAACAGAGTAAGTGCTACTTGTTGGGGTAGTCTTCTGTGACTTTTACATCTGTTATTTATACACATTGTGTTTGTCATGTGCTTCTAAATTCCACTATTACATTGCTTTAAATTGAAGCCTTGATTGATTTCAATGTTCTTCAGTGCTTGTCTTTGGGGCAGTGTGGTCTGTCTCTTCCTTCTCTATATTTGACCAGTGTTAGCAATCTTCTTTGCATTTTACACTGCCTGTATTAAATGTACCTGCATTTAGGTGCAATGTTTGCACTGAGAGTCCCAACTAAATCTATCTTTGGATCGTTGCGATCGGTACCCTAACAATGGCATTAGCTTGTCCTTATAACAGAGTAAGTGCTACTTGTTGGGGTAGTCTTCTGTGACTTTTACATCTGTTATTTATACACATTGTGTTTGTCATGGGCCACTAAATCCCACACTTACATTACCTTAAAGTGAAGCGTTGATTGATTTCAATGTTCATAAGTGCTTCTCTTTGGGGTAGTGTGATCTGTGTCTGTTCTTTCTCTATAATTTCCTCTGGTCAATTTCCTCCGTATCAAGTTCATTGAGAATTGTCCTTCAACTTGAGTGACTCTCTTTCCTCTAAACACAGAAAGTGCTATTAAGTTGGGGTATTATTCTTCAACGGATGGCAACTAATTTCATATGACTGTGGGAATTACCAGAATGGCTCCCCTTACAAAATTTTTGATGTTCTTTTTCTGAAGTTAATTGAACTTTGTTAGAGTATCAAGTTATTGGGAACCACACATTGCCTGCATGCTCTATTAAGTTTGCATGTATTTACAATAGGTTACAATAGTTGTCTAGAAACTCTATATAGAATGAGTGCTGTATGAAGTTTGCCTCTCTGTAACTGCTGTTTTTGCATCGGAAAAGACTCAAGTCTAGTAGACCATTCAAATAATTGGGCCTTTAAGGCAGAGAACCAAAACTCCTCTCAAACCTAATGTTTTGAATGTGTGAAATAGTTTCTCTTGATTAAAATGATGAACCTTAGGTAAAGGCAGAGCACTCGTCAAGCTTAAGTACCTGAGTCGTTCACAGCACAGCATTTACCGACGTGGGAGTGGTTGTGGTTGCTGAACATGAACCAATCTTAAGTTCTTCCTGGGAGTTGAGGGCAGCTCCTTGTTATAAGAAATACTTAGGAACATGTCTCTAGAGGAAGATGGACTTCATGGAATCAACAGTAAGTGATCATTTGGTTGGCAGGTCATATACAGGTCTTTAAAATTGGTTGGGATCGGTACCTTAACAATAGCATTGGCTTGTCCTTATAACAGAGTATGTGCTACTTGTTGGGGTAGTCTTCTGTGACTTTTACATCTGTTATTCATACACATTGTGTTTGTCATGGCCCACTAAATCCCACACTTACATGACCTTAAAGTGAAGCATTGATTGATTTAAATGTTTATAAGTGCTTCTCTTTGGGGTAGTGTGATCTGTCTGTTCCTTCTCTATATTTGACCAGTGTTAGCAATATTCTTTGCATTTGACACTGCCTGTAGTAAATATACCTGTATTTGGTGCAATGTTTGCACTGAGAGTCCCAACTAAATCTGTCTTTGGATTGTTGCGATCGGTACCCTAACAATGGCATTGGCTTGTCCTTATAACAGAGTAAGTGCTACTTGTTGGGGTAGTCTTCTGTGACTTTTACATCTGTCATTCATACACATGTCATTTGTCATGGGCCTCTAAATCCCACACTTACATGACCTTACAGTGAAGCCTTGATTGATTTCAATGTTTTTCAGTGCTTGTCTTTGAGGCAGTGTGATCTGTCTGTTCATTCTCTATATTTGACCTGTGTTAGCAATCTTCTTTGCATTTTACACTGCCTGTAGTAAATGTACCTGCATTTAGGTGCAATGTTTGCACGGAGAGTCCCAATCAAATCTGTCTTTGGATTGTTGCGATCGGTACCCTAACAATGGCATTGGCTTGTCCTTATAACAGAGTAAGTGCTACTTGTTGGGGTAGTCTTCTGTGACTTTTACATCTGTTATTCATACACATTATGTTTGTCATGTGTTTCTAAATTCCACTATTACATTGCTTTAAATTGAAGCCTTGATTGATTTCAATGTTCTTCAGTGCTTGTCTTTGGGGCAGTGTGATCTGTCTGTTCCTTCTCTATATTTGACCAGTGTTAGCAATCTTCTTTGCATTTTACACTGCCTGTAGTAAATGTACCTGCATTTAGGTGCAATGTTTGCACGGAGAGTCCCAACCAAATCTGTCTTTGGATTGTTGCGATCGGTACCCTAACAATGGCATTGGCTTGTCCTTATAACAGAGTAAGTGCTACTTGTTGGGGTAGTCTTCTGTGACTTTTACATCTGTTATTCATACACATTATGTTTGTCATGTGTTTCTAAATTCCACTATTACATTGCTTTAAATTGAAGCCTTGATTGATTTCAATGTTCTTCAGTGCTTGTCTTTGGGGCAGTGTGATCAGTCTGTTCCTTCTCTATATTTGACCAGTGTTAGCAATCTTCTTTGCATTTTACACTGCCTGTAGTAAATGTACCTGCATTTAGGTGCAATGTTTGCACGGAGAGTCCCAACCAAATCTGTCTTTGGATTGTTGCGATCGGTACCCTAACAATGGCATTGGCTTGTCCTTATAACAGAGTAAGTGCTACTTGTTGGGGTAGTCTTCTGTGACTTTTACATCTGTTATTCATACACATTGTGTTTGTCATGTGCTTCAAAATCCCACTATTATATTACTTTAAATTGAAGCCTTGATTGATTTCAATGTTCTTCAGTGCTTGTCTTTGGGGCAGTGTGGTCTGTCTCTTCCTTTTCTATATTTGACCAGTGTTAGCAATCGTCTTTGCATTTGACACTGCCTGTAGTAAATATACCTGTATTTGGTGCAATGTTTGCACTAAGAGTCCCAACTAATTCTGCCTTTGGATTGTTGCGATCGGTACCCTAACAATTGCATTGGCTTGTCCTTATAACAGAGTAAGTGCTACTTGTTGGGGTAGTCTTCTGTGACTTTTACATCTGTTATTCATACACATTGTGTTTGTCATGGCCCACTAAATCCCACACTTACATGACCTTAAAGTGAAGCATTGATTGATTTAAATGTTTATAAGTGCTTCTCTTTGGGGTAGTGTGATCTGTCTGTTCCTTCTCTATATTTGACCAGTGTTAGCAATCTTCTTTGCATTTGACACTGCCTGTAGTAAATGTACCTGCATTTAGGTGCAATGTTTGCACGGAGAGTCCCAACCAAATCTGTCTTTGGATTGTTGCGATCGGTACCCTAACAATGGCATTGGCTTGTCCTTATAACAGAGTAAGTGCTACTTGTTGGGGTAGTCTTCTGTGACTTTTACATCTGTTATTCATACACATTATGTTTGTCATGTGTTTCTAAATTCCACTATTACATTGCTTTAAATTGAAGCCTTGATTGATTTCAATGTTCTTCAGTGCTTGTCTTTGGGGCAGTGTGATCAGTCTGTTCCTTCTCTATATTTGACCAGTGTTAGCAATCTTCTTTGCATTTTACACTGCCTGTAGTAAATGTACCTGCATTTAGGTGCAATGTTTGCACGGAGAGTCCCAACCAAATCTGTCTTTGGATTGTTGCGATCGGTACCCTAACAATGGCATTGGCTTGTCCTTATAACAGAGTAAGTGCTACTTGTTGGGGTAGTCTTCTGTGACTTTTACATCTGTTATTCATACACATTGTGTTTGTCATGTGCTTCAAAATCCCACTATTATATTACTTTAAATTGAAGCCTTGATTGATTTCAATGTTCTTCAGTGCTTGTCTTTGGGGCAGTGTGGTCTGTCTCTTCCTTTTCTATATTTGACCAGTGTTAGCAATCGTCTTTGCATTTGACACTGCCTGTAGTAAATATACCTGTATTTGGTGCAATGTTTGCACTAAGAGTCCCAACTAATTCTGCCTTTGGATTGTTGCGATCGGTACCCTAACAATTGCATTGGCTTGTCCTTATAACAGAGTAAGTGCTACTTGTTGGGGTAGTCTTCTGTGACTTTTACATCTGTTATTCATACACATTGTGTTTGTCATGGCCCACTAAATCCCACACTTACATGACCTTAAAGTGAAGCATTGATTGATTTAAATGTTTATAAGTGCTTCTCTTTGGGGTAGTGTGATCTGTCTGTTCCTTCTCTATATTTGACCAGTGTTAGCAATCTTCTTTGCATTTGACACTGCCTGTAGTAAATGTACCTGCATTTAGGTGCAATGTTTGCACGGAGAGTCCCAACCAAATCTGTCTTTGGATTGTTGCGATCGGTACCCTAACAATGGCATTGGCTTGTCCTTATAACAGAGTAAGTGCTACTTGTTGGGGTAGTCTTCTGTGACTTTTACATCTGTTATTCATACACATTATGTTTGTCATGTGTTTCTAAATTCCACTATTACATTGCTTTAAATTGAAGCCTTGATTGATTTCAATGTTCTTCAGTGCTTGTCTTTGGGGCAGTGTGATCAGTCTGTTCCTTCTCTATATTTGACCAGTGTTAGCAATCTTCTTTGCATTTTACACTGCCTGTAGTAAATGTACCTGCATTTAGGTGCAATGTTTGCACGGAGAGTCCCAACCAAATCTGTCTTTGGATTGTTGCGATCGGTACCCTAACAATGGCATTGGCTTGTCCTTATAACAGAGTAAGTGCTACTTGTTGGGGTAGTCTTCTGTGACTTTTACATCTGTTATTCATACACATTGTGTTTGTCATGTGCTTCAAAATCCCACTATTATATTACTTTAAATTGAAGCCTTGATTGATTTCAATGTTCTTCAGTGCTTGTCTTTGGGGCAGTGTGGTCTGTCTCTTCCTTTTCTATATTTGACCAGTGTTAGCAATCGTCTTTGCATTTGACACTGCCTGTAGTAAATATACCTGTATTTGGTGCAATGTTTGCACTAAGAGTCCCAACTAATTCTGCCTTTGGATTGTTGCGATCGGTACCCTAACAATTGCATTGGCTTGTCCTTATAACAGAGTAAGTGCTACTTGTTGGGGTAGTCTTCTGTGACTTTTACATCTGTTATTCATACACATTGTGTTTGTCATGGCCCACTAAATCCCACACTTACATGACCTTTAAGTGAAGCATTGATTGATTTAAATGTTTATAAGTGCTTCTCTTTGGGGTAGTGTGATCTGTCTGTTCCTTCTCTATATTTGACCAGTGTTAGCAATCTTCTTTGCATTTTACACTGCCTGTAGTAAATGTACCTGCATTTAGGTGCAATGTTTGCACGGAGAGTCCCAATCAAATCTGTCTTTGGATTGTTGCGATCGGTACCCTAACAATGGCATTGGCTTGTCCTTATAACAGAGTAAGTGCTACTTGTTGGGGTAGTCTTCTGTGACTTTTACATCTGTTATTCATACACATTATGTTTGTCATGTGTTTCTAAATTCCACTATTACATTGCTTTAAATTGAAGCCTTGATTGATTTCAATGTTCTTCAGTGCTTGTCTTTGGGGCAGTGTGATCTGTCTGTTCCTTCTCTATATTTGACCAGTGTTAGCAATCTTCTTTGCATTTTACACTGCCTGTAGTAAATGTACCTGCATTTAGGTGCAATGTTTGCACGGAGAGTCCCAACCAAATCTGTCTTTGGATTGTTGCGATCGGTACCCTAACAATGGCATTGGCTTGTCCTTATAACAGAGTAAGTGCTACTTGTTGGGGTAGTCTTCTGTGACTTTTACATCTGTTATTTATACACATTGTGTTTGTCATGTGCTTCTAAATTCCACTATTACATTGCTTTAAATTGAAGCCTTGATTGATTTCAATGTTCTTCAGTGCTTGTCTTTGGGGCAGTGTGGTCTGTCTCTTCATTCTCTATATTTGACCAGTGTTAGCAATCTTCTTTGCATTTTACACTGCCTGTATTAAATGTACCTGCATTTAGGTGCAATGTTTGCACTGAGAGTCCCAACCAAATCTGTCTTTGGATTGTTGCGATCGGTACCCTAACAATGGCATTGGCTTGTCCTTATAACAGAGTAAGTGCTACTTGTTGGGGTAGTCTTCTGTGACTTTTACATCTGTTATTTATACACATTGTGTTTGTCATGTGATTCAAAATTCCACTATTACATTGCTTTAAATTGAAGCCTTGATTGATTTCAATGTTCTTCAGTGCTTGTCTTTGGGGCAGTGTGATCTGTCTGTTCCTTCTCTATATTTGACCAGTGTTAACAATCTTCTTTGCATTTTACACTGCCTGTAGTAAATGTACCTGCATTTAGGTGCAATGTTTGCACTGAGAGTCCCAACTAAATCTATCTTTGGATCGTTGCGATCGGTACCCTAACAATGGCATTGGCTTGTCCTTATAACAGAGTAAGTGCTACTTGTTGGGGTAGTCTTCTGTGACTTTTACATCTGTTATTCATACACATTGTGTTTGTCATGTGCTTCTAAATTCCACTATTACATTGCTTTAAATTGAAGCCTTGATTGATTTCAATGTTCTTCAGTGCTTGTCTTTGGGGCAGTGTGGTCTGTCTCTTCCTTCTCTATATTTGACCAGTGTTAGCAATCTTCTTTGCATTTTACACTGCCTGTATTAAATGTACCTGCATTTAGGTGCAATGTTTGCACTGAGAGTCCCAACCAAATCTGTCTTTGGATTGTTGCGATCGGTACCCTAACAATGGCATTGGCTTGTCCTTATAACAGAGTAAGTGCTACTTGTTGGGGTAGTCTTCTGTGACTTTTACATCTGTTATTTATACACATTGTGTTTGTCATGTGCTTCTAAATTCCACTATTACATTGCTTTAAATTGAAGCCTTGATTGATTTCAATGTTCTTCAGTGCTTGTCTTTGGGGCAGTGTGATCTGTCTGTTCCTTCTCTATATTTGACCAGTGTTAGCAATCTTCTTTGCATTTTACACTGCCTGTAGTAAATGTACCTGCATTTAGGTGCAATGTTTGCACGGAGAGTCCCAACCAAATCTGTCTTTGGATTGTTGCGATCGGTACCCTAACAATGGCATTGGCTTGTCCTTATAACAGAGTAAGTGCTACTTGGTGTGGTAGTCTTCTGTGACTTTTACATCTGTTATTCATACACATTGTGTTTGTCATGTGATTCAAAATTCCACTATTACATTGCTTTAAATTGAAGCCTTGATTGATTTCAATGTTCTTCAGTGCTTGTCTTTGGGGCAGTGTGGTCTGTCTGTTCCTTCTCTATATTTGACCAGTGTTAGCAATATTCTTTGCATTTGACACTGCCTGTAGTAAATGTACCTGCATTTAGGTGCAATGTTTGCACGGAGAGTCCCAACCAAATCTGTCTTTGGATTGTTGCGATCGGTACCCTAACAATGGCATTGGCTTGTCCTTATAACAGAGTAAGTGCTACTTGTTGGGGTAGTCTTCTGTGACTTTTACATCTGTTATTCATACACATTGTGTTTGTCATGTGATTCAAAATTCCACTATTACATTGCTTTAAATTGAAGCCTTGATTGATTTCAATGTTCTTCAGTGCTTGTCTTTGGGGCAGTGTGGTCTGTCTGTTCCTTCTCTATATTTGACCAGTGTTAGCAATATTCTTTGCATTTGACACTGCCTGTAGTAAATGTACCTGCATTTAGGTGCAATGTTTGCACGGAGAGTCCCAACCAAATCTGTCTTTGGATTGTTGCGATCGGTACCCTAACAATGGCATTGGCTTGTCCTTATAACAGAGTAAGTGCTACTTGTTGGGGTAGTCTTCTGTGACTTTTACATCTGTTATTCATACACATTGTGTTTGTCATGTGCTTCTAAATTCCACTATTACATTGCTTTAAATTGAAGCCTTGATTGATTTCAATGTTCTTCAGTGCTTGTCTTTGGGGCAGTGTGGTCTGTCTGTTCCTTCTCTATATTTGACCAGTGTTAGCAATATTCTTTGCATTTGACACTGCCTGTAGTAAATGTACCTGCATTTAGGTGCAATGTTTGCACGGAGAGTCCCAACCAAATCTGTCTTTGGATTGTTGCGATCGGTACCCTAACAATGGCATTGGCTTGTCCTTATAACAGAGTAAGTGCTACTTGTTGGGGTAGTCTTCTGTGACTTTTACATCTGTTATTCATACACATTGTGTTTGTCATGTGATTCAAAATTCCACTATTACATTGCTTTAAATTGAAGCCTTGATTGATTTCAATGTTCTTCAGTGCTTGTCTTTGGGGCAGTGTGGTCTGTCTGTTCCTTCTCTATATTTGACCAGTGTTAGCAATATTCTTTGCATTTGACACTGCCTGTAGTAAATGTACCTGCATTTAGGTGCAATGTTTGCACGGAGAGTCCCAACCAAATCTGTCTTTGGATTGTTGCGATCGGTACCCTAACAATGGCATTGGCTTGTCCTTATAACAGAGTAAGTGCTACTTGTTGGGGTAGTCTTCTGTGACTTTTACATCTGTTATTCATACACATTGTGTTTGTCATGTGCTTCTAAATTCCACTATTACATTGCTTTAAATTGAAGCCTTGATTGATTTCAATGTTCTTCAGTGCTTGTCTTTGGGGCAGTGTGGTCTGTCTGTTCCTTCTCTATATTTGACCAGTGTTAGCAATATTCTTTGCATTTGACACTGCCTGTAGTAAATGTACCTGCATTTAGGTGCAATGTTTGCACGGAGAGTCCCAACCAAATCTGTCTTTGGATTGTTGCGATCGGTACCCTAACAATGGCATTGGCTTGTCCTTATAACAGAGTAAGTGCTACTTGTTGGGGTAGTCTTCTGTGACTTTTACATCTGTTATTTATACACATTGTGTTTGTCATGGGCCACTAAATCCCACACTTACATTACCTTAAAGTGAAGCGTTGATTGATTTCAATGTTCATAAGTGCTTCTCTTTGGGGTAGTGTGATCTGTGTCTGTTCTTTCTCTATAATTTCCTCTGGTCAATTTCCTCTGTATCAAGTTCATTGAGAATTATCCTTCAACTTGAGTGACTCTCTTTCCTCTAATCACAGAAAGTGCTATTAAGTTGGGGTATTATTCTTCAACTAATGGCAACTAATTTTATATGACTGTGGGAATTACCAGAATGGCTCCCCTTACAACATTTCTGATGTTCTTTTTCTGAAGTTAATTGAACTTTGTTAGAGTATCAAGTTATTGGGAACCACATATTGCCTGCATGCTCTATTAAGTTTGCATGTATTTACAATAGGTTACAATAGTTGTCTAGAAACTCTATATAGAATGAGTGCTGTATGAAGTTTGCTTGTCTGTAACTGCTGTTTTTGCATCGGAAAAGACTCAAGTCTAGTAGACCATTCAAATAATTGGGCCTTTAAGGCAGAGAACCAAAACTCCTCTCAATCCTAATGTTTTGAATGTGTGAAATAGTTTCTCTTGATTCAAATGACGAACCTTAGATAAAGGCAGAGCACTCGTCAAGCTTAAGTACCTGAGTCGTTCACAGCACAGCATTTACCGACGTGGGAGTGGTTGTGGTTGCTGAACATGAACCAATCTTAAGTTCTTCCTGGGAGTTGAGGGCAGCTCCTTGTTATAAGAAATACTCAGGAACATGTCTCTAGAGGAAGATGGACTTCATGGAATCAACAGTAAGTGATCATTTGGTGGGCAGGTCATATACAGGTCTTTAAAATTGGTTGGAATCGGTACCTTAACAATGGCATTGGCTTGTCCTTATAACAGAGTAAGTGCTACTTGTTGGGGTAGTCTTCTGTGACTTTTACATCTGTTATTTATACACATTGTGTTTGTCATGGGCCACTAAATCCCACACTTACATTACCTTAAAGTGAAGCGTTGATTGATTTCAATGTTCATAAGTGCTTGTCTTTGGGGTAGTGTGGTCTGTCTCTTCCTTTTCTATATTTGACCAGTGTTAGCAATCGTCTTTGCATTTGACACTGCCTGTAGTAAATATACCTGTATTTGGTGCAATGTTTGCACTAAGAGTCCGAACTAATTCTGCCTTTGGATTGTTGCGATCGGTACCCTAACAATGGCATTGGCTTGTACTTATAACAGAGTAAGTGCTACTTGTTGGGGTAGTCTTCTGTGACTTTTACATCTGTTATTTATACACATTGTGTTTGTCATAGCCCACTAAATCCCACACTTACATTACCTTAAAGTGAAGCGTTTATTGATTTCAATGTTCATAAGTGCTTGTCTTTGGGGCAGTGTGATCTGTCTGTTCCTTCTCTATATTTGACCAGTGTTAGCAATCTTCTTTGCATTTTACACTGCCTGTAGTAAATGTACCTGCATTTAGGTGCAATGTTTGCACGGAGAGTCCCAACCAAATCTGTCTTTGGATTGTTGCGATCGGTACCCTAACAATGGCATTGGCTTGTACTTATAACAGAGTAAGTGCTACTTGTTGGGGTAGTCTTCTGTGACTTTTACATCTGTTATTTATACACATTGTGTTTGTCATGTGCTTCTAAATTCCACTATTACATTGCTTTAAATTGAAGCCTTGATTGATTTCAATGTTCTTCAGTGCTTGTCTTTGGGGCAGTGTGGTCTGTCTGTTCCTTCTCTATATTTGACCAGTGTTAGCAATCTTCTTTGCATTTTACACTGCCTGTAGTAAATGTACCTGCATTTAGGTGCAATGTTTGCACGGAGAGTCCCAACCAAATCTGTCTTTGGATTGTTGCGATCGGTACCCTAACAATGGCATTGGCTTGTCCTTATAACAGAGTAAGTGCTACTTGTTGGGGTAGTCTTCTGTGACTTTTACATCTGTTATTTATACACATTGTGTTTGTCATGTGCTTCTAAATTCCACTATTACATTGCTTTAAATTGAAGCCTTGATTGATTTCAATGTTCTTCAGTGCTTGTCTTTGGGGCAGTGTGGTCTGTCTGTTCCTTCTCTATATTTGACCAGTGTTAGCAATCTTCTTTGCATTTTACACTGCCTGTAGTAAATGTACCTGCATTTAGGTGCAATGTTTGCACGGAGAGTCCCAACCAAATCTGTCTTTGGATTGTTGCGATCGGTACCCTAACAATGGCATTGGCTTGTCCTTATAACAGAGTAAGTGCTACTTGTTGGGGTAGTCTTCTGTGACTTTTACATCTGTTATTTATACACATTGTGTTTGTCATGTGCTTCTAAATTCCACTATTACATTGCTTTAAATTGAAGCCTTGATTGATTTCAATGTTCTTCAGTGCTTGTCTTTGGGGCAGTGTGGTCTGTCTCTTCCTTCTCTATATTTGACCAGTGTTAGCAATCTTCTTTGCATTTTACACTGCCTGTATTAAATGTACCTGCATTTAGGTGCAATGTTTGCACTGAGAGTCCCAACCAAATCTGTCTTTGGATTGTTGCGATCGGTACCCTAACAATGGCATTGGCTTGTCCTTATAACAGAGTAAGTGCTACTTGTTGGGGTAGTCTTCTGTGACTTTTACATCTGTTATTTATACACATTGTGTTTGTCATGTGCTTCTAAATTCCACTATTACATTGCTTTAAATTGAAGCCTTGATTGATTTCAATGTTCTTCAGTGCTTGTCTTTGGGGCAGTGTGGTCTGTCTCTTCCTTCTCTATATTTGACCAGTGTTAGCAATCTTCTTTGCATTTTACACTGCCTGTATTAAATGTACCTGCATTTAGGTGCAATGTTTGCACTGAGAGTCCCAACCAAATCTGTCTTTGGATTGTTGCGATCGGTACCCTAACAATGGCATTGGCTTGTCCTTATAACAGAGTAAGTGCTACTTGTTGGGGTAGTCTTCTGTGACTTTTACATCTGTTATTTATACACATTGTGTTTGTCATGTGCTTCTAAATTCCACTATTACATTGCTTTAAATTGAAGCCTTGATTGATTTCAATGTTCTTCAGTGCTTGTCTTTGGGGCAGTGTGATCTGTCTGTTCCTTCTCTATATTTGACCAGTGTTAGCAATCTTCTTTGCATTTTACACTGCCTGTAGTAAATGTACCTGCATTTAGGTGCAATGTTTGCACGGAGAGTCCCAACCAAATCTGTCTTTGGATTGTTGCGATCGGTACCCTAACAATGGCATTGGCTTGTCCTTATAACAGAGTAAGTGCTACTTGGTGTGGTAGTCTTCTGTGACTTTTACATCTGTTATTCATACACATTGTGTTTGTCATGTGATTCAAAATTCCACTATTACATTGCTTTAAATTGAAGCCTTGATTGATTTCAATGTTCTTCAGTGCTTGTCTTTGGGGCAGTGTGGTCTGTCTGTTCCTTCTCTATATTTGACCAGTGTTAGCAATATTCTTTGCATTTGACACTGCCTGTAGTAAATGTACCTGCATTTAGGTGCAATGTTTGCACGGAGAGTCCCAACCAAATCTGTCTTTGGATTGTTGCGATCGGTACCCTAACAATGGCATTGGCTTGTCCTTATAACAGAGTAAGTGCTACTTGTTGGGGTAGTCTTCTGTGACTTTTACATCTGTTATTCATACACATTGTGTTTGTCATGTGATTCAAAATTCCACTATTACATTGCTTTAAATTGAAGCCTTGATTGATTTCAATGTTCTTCAGTGCTTGTCTTTGGGGCAGTGTGGTCTGTCTGTTCCTTCTCTATATTTGACCAGTGTTAGCAATATTCTTTGCATTTGACACTGCCTGTAGTAAATGTACCTGCATTTAGGTGCAATGTTTGCACGGAGAGTCCCAACCAAATCTGTCTTTGGATTGTTGCGATCGGTACCCTAACAATGGCATTGGCTTGTCCTTATAACAGAGTAAGTGCTACTTGTTGGGGTAGTCTTCTGTGACTTTTACATCTGTTATTCATACACATTGTGTTTGTCATGTGATTCAAAATTCCACTATTACATTGCTTTAAATTGAAGCCTTGATTGATTTCAATGTTCTTCAGTGCTTGTCTTTGGGGCAGTGTGGTCTGTCTGTTCCTTCTCTATATTTGACCAGTGTTAGCAATATTCTTTGCATTTGACACTGCCTGTAGTAAATGTACCTGCATTTAGGTGCAATGTTTGCACAGAGAGTCCCAACCAAATCTGTTTTTGGATTGTTGCGATCGGTACCCTAACAATGGCATTGGCTTGTCCTTATAACAGAGTAAGTGCTACTTGTTGGGGTAGTCTTCTGTGACTTTTACATCTGTTATTTATACACATTGTGTTTGTCATGGGCCACTAAATCCCACACTTACATTACCTTAAAGTGAAGCGTTGATTGATTTCAATGTTCATAAGTGCTTGTCTTTGGGGTAGTGTGGTCTGTCTCTTCCTTTTCTATATTTGACCAGTGTTAGCAATCGTCTTTGCATTTGACACTGCCTGTAGTAAATATACCTGTATTTGGTGCAATGTTTGCACTAAGAGTCCGAACTAATTCTGCCTTTGGATTGTTGCGATCGGTACCCTAACAATGGCATTGGCTTGTACTTATAACAGAGTAAGTGCTACTTGTTGGGGTAGTCTTCTGTGACTTTTACATCTGTTATTTATACACATTGTGTTTGTCATGTGCTTCTAAATTCCACTATTACATTGCTTTAAATTGAAGCCTTGATTGATTTCAATGTTCTTCAGTGCTTGTCTTTGGGGCAGTGTGGTCTGTCTGTTCCTTCTCTATATTTGACCAGTGTTAGCAATCTTCTTTGCATTTTACACTGCCTGTAGTAAATGTACCTGCATTTAGGTGCAATGTTTGCACGGAGAGTCCCAACCAAATCTGTCTTTGGATTGTTGCGATCGGTACCCTAACAATGGCATTGGCTTGTCCTTATAACAGAGTAAGTGCTACTTGTTGGGGTAGTCTTCTGTGACTTTTACATCTGTTATTTATACACATTGTGTTTGTCATGTGCTTCTAAATTCCACTATTACATTGCTTTAAATTGAAGCCTTGATTGATTTCAATGTTCTTCAGTGCTTGTCTTTGGGGCAGTGTGGTCTGTCTGTTCCTTCTCTATATTTGACCAGTGTTAGCAATCTTCTTTGCATTTTACACTGCCTGTAGTAAATGTACCTGCATTTAGGTGCAATGTTTGCACGGAGAGTCCCAACCAAATCTGTCTTTGGATTGTTGCGATCGGTACCCTAACAATGGCATTGGCTTGTCCTTATAACAGAGTAAGTGCTACTTGTTGGGGTAGTCTTCTGTGACTTTTACATCTGTTATTTATACACATTGTGTTTGTCATGTGCTTCTAAATTCCACTATTACATTGCTTTAAATTGAAGCCTTGATTGATTTCAATGTTCTTCAGTGCTTGTCTTTGGGGCAGTGTGGTCTGTCTCTTCCTTCTCTATATTTGACCAGTGTTAGCAATCTTCTTTGCATTTTACACTGCCTGTATTAAATGTACCTGCATTTAGGTGCAATGTTTGCACTGAGAGTCCCAACCAAATCTGTCTTTGGATTGTTGCGATCGGTACCCTAACAATGGCATTGGCTTGTCCTTATAACAGAGTAAGTGCTACTTGTTGGGGTAGTCTTCTGTGACTTTTACATCTGTTATTTATACACATTGTGTTTGTCATGTGCTTCTAAATTCCACTATTACATTGCTTTAAATTGAAGCCTTGATTGATTTCAATGTTCTTCAGTGCTTGTCTTTGGGGCAGTGTGGTCTGTCTCTTCCTTCTCTATATTTGACCAGTGTTAGCAATCTTCTTTGCATTTTACACTGCCTGTATTAAATGTACCTGCATTTAGGTGCAATGTTTGCACTGAGAGTCCCAACTAAATCTATCTTTGGATCGTTGCGATCGGTACCCTAACAATGGCATTAGCTTGTCCTTATAACAGAGTAAGTGCTACTTGTTGGGGTAGTCTTCTGTGACTTTTACATCTGTTATTTATACACATTGTGTTTGTCATGGGCCACTAAATCCCACACTTACATTACCTTAAAGTGAAGCGTTGATTGATTTCAATGTTCATAAGTGCTTCTCTTTGGGGTAGTGTGATCTGTGTCTGTTCTTTCTCTATAATTTCCTCTGGTCAATTTCCTCCGTATCAAGTTCATTGAGAATTGTCCTTCAACTTGAGTGACTCTCTTTCCTCTAAACACAGAAAGTGCTATTAAGTTGGGGTATTATTCTTCAACGGATGGCAACTAATTTCATATGACTGTGGGAATTACCAGAATGGCTCCCCTTACAAAATTTTTGATGTTCTTTTTCTGAAGTTAATTGAACTTTGTTAGAGTATCAAGTTATTGGGAACCACACATTGCCTGCATGCTCTATTAAGTTTGCATGTATTTACAATAGGTTACAATAGTTGTCTAGAAACTCTATATAGAATGAGTGCTGTATGAAGTTTGCCTCTCTGTAACTGCTGTTTTTGCATCGGAAAAGACTCAAGTCTAGTAGACCATTCAAATAATTGGGCCTTTAAGGCAGAGAACCAAAACTCCTCTCAAACCTAATGTTTTGAATGTGTGAAATAGTTTCTCTTGATTAAAATGATGAACCTTAGGTAAAGGCAGAGCACTCGTCAAGCTTAAGTACCTGAGTCGTTCACAGCACAGCATTTACCGACGTGGGAGTGGTTGTGGTTGCTGAACATGAACCAATCTTAAGTTCTTCCTGGGAGTTGAGGGCAGCTCCTTGTTATAAGAAATACTTAGGAACATGTCTCTAGAGGAAGATGGACTTCATGGAATCAACAGTAAGTGATCATTTGGTTGGCAGGTCATATACAGGTCTTTAAAATTGGTTGGGATCGGTACCTTAACAATAGCATTGGCTTGTCCTTATAACAGAGTATGTGCTACTTGTTGGGGTAGTCTTCTGTGACTTTTACATCTGTTATTCATACACATTGTGTTTGTCATGGCCCACTAAATCCCACACTTACATGACCTTAAAGTGAAGCATTGATTGATTTAAATGTTTATAAGTGCTTCTCTTTGGGGTAGTGTGATCTGTCTGTTCCTTCTCTATATTTGACCAGTGTTAGCAATATTCTTTGCATTTGACACTGCCTGTAGTAAATATACCTGTATTTGGTGCAATGTTTGCACTGAGAGTCCCAACTAAATCTGTCTTTGGATTGTTGCGATCGGTACCCTAACAATGGCATTGGCTTGTCCTTATAACAGAGTAAGTGCTACTTGTTGGGGTAGTCTTCTGTGACTTTTACATCTGTCATTCATACACATGTCATTTGTCATGGGCCTCTAAATCCCACACTTACATGACCTTACAGTGAAGCCTTGATTGATTTCAATGTTTTTCAGTGCTTGTCTTTGAGGCAGTGTGATCTGTCTGTTCATTCTCTATATTTGACCTGTGTTAGCAATCTTCTTTGCATTTTACACTGCCTGTAGTAAATGTACCTGCATTTAGGTGCAATGTTTGCACGGAGAGTCCCAATCAAATCTGTCTTTGGATTGTTGCGATCGGTACCCTAACAATGGCATTGGCTTGTCCTTATAACAGAGTAAGTGCTACTTGTTGGGGTAGTCTTCTGTGACTTTTACATCTGTTATTCATACACATTATGTTTGTCATGTGTTTCTAAATTCCACTATTACATTGCTTTAAATTGAAGCCTTGATTGATTTCAATGTTCTTCAGTGCTTGTCTTTGGGGCAGTGTGATCTGTCTGTTCCTTCTCTATATTTGACCAGTGTTAGCAATCTTCTTTGCATTTTACACTGCCTGTAGTAAATGTACCTGCATTTAGGTGCAATGTTTGCACGGAGAGTCCCAACCAAATCTGTCTTTGGATTGTTGCGATCGGTACCCTAACAATGGCATTGGCTTGTCCTTATAACAGAGTAAGTGCTACTTGTTGGGGTAGTCTTCTGTGACTTTTACATCTGTTATTCATACACATTATGTTTGTCATGTGTTTCTAAATTCCACTATTACATTGCTTTAAATTGAAGCCTTGATTGATTTCAATGTTCTTCAGTGCTTGTCTTTGGGGCAGTGTGATCAGTCTGTTCCTTCTCTATATTTGACCAGTGTTAGCAATCTTCTTTGCATTTTACACTGCCTGTAGTAAATGTACCTGCATTTAGGTGCAATGTTTGCACGGAGAGTCCCAACCAAATCTGTCTTTGGATTGTTGCGATCGGTACCCTAACAATGGCATTGGCTTGTCCTTATAACAGAGTAAGTGCTACTTGTTGGGGTAGTCTTCTGTGACTTTTACATCTGTTATTCATACACATTGTGTTTGTCATGTGCTTCAAAATCCCACTATTATATTACTTTAAATTGAAGCCTTGATTGATTTCAATGTTCTTCAGTGCTTGTCTTTGGGGCAGTGTGGTCTGTCTCTTCCTTTTCTATATTTGACCAGTGTTAGCAATCGTCTTTGCATTTGACACTGCCTGTAGTAAATATACCTGTATTTGGTGCAATGTTTGCACTAAGAGTCCCAACTAATTCTGCCTTTGGATTGTTGCGATCGGTACCCTAACAATTGCATTGGCTTGTCCTTATAACAGAGTAAGTGCTACTTGTTGGGGTAGTCTTCTGTGACTTTTACATCTGTTATTCATACACATTGTGTTTGTCATGGCCCACTAAATCCCACACTTACATGACCTTAAAGTGAAGCATTGATTGATTTAAATGTTTATAAGTGCTTCTCTTTGGGGTAGTGTGATCTGTCTGTTCCTTCTCTATATTTGACCAGTGTTAGCAATCTTCTTTGCATTTGACACTGCCTGTAGTAAATGTACCTGCATTTAGGTGCAATGTTTGCACGGAGAGTCCCAACCAAATCTGTCTTTGGATTGTTGCGATCGGTACCCTAACAATGGCATTGGCTTGTCCTTATAACAGAGTAAGTGCTACTTGTTGGGGTAGTCTTCTGTGACTTTTACATCTGTTATTCATACACATTATGTTTGTCATGTGTTTCTAAATTCCACTATTACATTGCTTTAAATTGAAGCCTTGATTGATTTCAATGTTCTTCAGTGCTTGTCTTTGGGGCAGTGTGATCAGTCTGTTCCTTCTCTATATTTGACCAGTGTTAGCAATCTTCTTTGCATTTTACACTGCCTGTAGTAAATGTACCTGCATTTAGGTGCAATGTTTGCACGGAGAGTCCCAACCAAATCTGTCTTTGGATTGTTGCGATCGGTACCCTAACAATGGCATTGGCTTGTCCTTATAACAGAGTAAGTGCTACTTGTTGGGGTAGTCTTCTGTGACTTTTACATCTGTTATTCATACACATTGTGTTTGTCATGTGCTTCAAAATCCCACTATTATATTACTTTAAATTGAAGCCTTGATTGATTTCAATGTTCTTCAGTGCTTGTCTTTGGGGCAGTGTGGTCTGTCTCTTCCTTTTCTATATTTGACCAGTGTTAGCAATCGTCTTTGCATTTGACACTGCCTGTAGTAAATATACCTGTATTTGGTGCAATGTTTGCACTAAGAGTCCCAACTAATTCTGCCTTTGGATTGTTGCGATCGGTACCCTAACAATTGCATTGGCTTGTCCTTATAACAGAGTAAGTGCTACTTGTTGGGGTAGTCTTCTGTGACTTTTACATCTGTTATTCATACACATTGTGTTTGTCATGGCCCACTAAATCCCACACTTACATGACCTTAAAGTGAAGCATTGATTGATTTAAATGTTTATAAGTGCTTCTCTTTGGGGTAGTGTGATCTGTCTGTTCCTTCTCTATATTTGACCAGTGTTAGCAATCTTCTTTGCATTTTACACTGCCTGTAGTAAATGTACCTGCATTTAGGTGCAATGTTTGCACGGAGAGTCCCAATCAAATCTGTCTTTGGATTGTTGCGATCGGTACCCTAACAATGGCATTGGCTTGTCCTTATAACAGAGTAAGTGCTACTTGTTGGGGTAGTCTTCTGTGACTTTTACATCTGTTATTCATACACATTATGTTTGTCATGTGTTTCTAAATTCCACTATTACATTGCTTTAAATTGAAGCCTTGATTGATTTCAATGTTCTTCAGTGCTTGTCTTTGGGGCAGTGTGATCTGTCTGTTCCTTCTCTATATTTGACCAGTGTTAGCAATCTTCTTTGCATTTTACACTGCCTGTAGTAAATGTACCTGCATTTAGGTGCAATGTTTGCACGGAGAGTCCCAACCAAATCTGTCTTTGGATTGTTGCGATCGGTACCCTAACAATGGCATTGGCTTGTCCTTATAACAGAGTAAGTGCTACTTGTTGGGGTAGTCTTCTGTGACTTTTACATCTGTTATTTATACACATTGTGTTTGTCATGTGCTTCTAAATTCCACTATTACATTGCTTTAAATTGAAGCCTTGATTGATTTCAATGTTCTTCAGTGCTTGTCTTTGGGGCAGTGTGGTCTGTCTCTTCCTTCTCTATATTTGACCAGTGTTAGCAATCTTCTTTGCATTTTACACTGCCTGTATTAAATGTACCTGCATTTAGGTGCAATGTTTGCACTGAGAGTCCCAACCAAATCTGTCTTTGGATTGTTGCGATCGGTACCCTAACAATGGCATTGGCTTGTCCTTATAACAGAGTAAGTGCTACTTGTTGGGGTAGTCTTCTGTGACTTTTACATCTGTTATTTATACACATTGTGTTTGTCATGTGATTCAAAATTCCACTATTACATTGCTTTAAATTGAAGCCTTGATTGATTTCAATGTTCTTCAGTGCTTGTCTTTGGGGCAGTGTGATCTGTCTGTTCCTTCTCTATATTTGACCAGTGTTAACAATCTTCTTTGCATTTTACACTGCCTGTAGTAAATGTACCTGCATTTAGGTGCAATGTTTGCACTGAGAGTCCCAACTAAATCTATCTTTGGATCGTTGCGATCGGTACCCTAACAATGGCATTGGCTTGTCCTTATAACAGAGTAAGTGCTACTTGTTGGGGTAGTCTTCTGTGACTTTTACATCTGTTATTCATACACATTGTGTTTGTCATGTGCTTCTAAATTCCACTATTACATTGCTTTAAATTGAAGCCTTGATTGATTTCAATGTTCTTCAGTGCTTGTCTTTGGGGCAGTGTGGTCTGTCTCTTCCTTCTCTATATTTGACCAGTGTTAGCAATCTTCTTTGCATTTTACACTGCCTGTATTAAATGTACCTGCATTTAGGTGCAATGTTTGCACTGAGAGTCCCAACCAAATCTGTCTTTGGATTGTTGCGATCGGTACCCTAACAATGGCATTGGCTTGTCCTTATAACAGAGTAAGTGCTACTTGTTGGGGTAGTCTTCTGTGACTTTTACATCTGTTATTTATACACATTGTGTTTGTCATGTGCTTCTAAATTCCACTATTACATTGCTTTAAATTGAAGCCTTGATTGATTTCAATGTTCTTCAGTGCTTGTCTTTGGGGCAGTGTGATCTGTCTGTTCCTTCTCTATATTTGACCAGTGTTAGCAATCTTCTTTGCATTTTACACTGCCTGTAGTAAATGTACCTGCATTTAGGTGCAATGTTTGCACGGAGAGTCCCAACCAAATCTGTCTTTGGATTGTTGCGATCGGTACCCTAACAATGGCATTGGCTTGTCCTTATAACAGAGTAAGTGCTACTTGGTGTGGTAGTCTTCTGTGACTTTTACATCTGTTATTCATACACATTGTGTTTGTCATGTGATTCAAAATTCCACTATTACATTGCTTTAAATTGAAGCCTTGATTGATTTCAATGTTCTTCAGTGCTTGTCTTTGGGGCAGTGTGGTCTGTCTGTTCCTTCTCTATATTTGACCAGTGTTAGCAATATTCTTTGCATTTGACACTGCCTGTAGTAAATGTACCTGCATTTAGGTGCAATGTTTGCACGGAGAGTCCCAACCAAATCTGTCTTTGGATTGTTGCGATCGGTACCCTAACAATGGCATTGGCTTGTCCTTATAACAGAGTAAGTGCTACTTGTTGGGGTAGTCTTCTGTGACTTTTACATCTGTTATTCATACACATTGTGTTTGTCATGTGATTCAAAATTCCACTATTACATTGCTTTAAATTGAAGCCTTGATTGATTTCAATGTTCTTCAGTGCTTGTCTTTGGGGCAGTGTGGTCTGTCTGTTCCTTCTCTATATTTGACCAGTGTTAGCAATATTCTTTGCATTTGACACTGCCTGTAGTAAATGTACCTGCATTTAGGTGCAATGTTTGCACGGAGAGTCCCAACCAAATCTGTCTTTGGATTGTTGCGATCGGTACCCTAACAATGGCATTGGCTTGTCCTTATAACAGAGTAAGTGCTACTTGTTGGGGTAGTCTTCTGTGACTTTTACATCTGTTATTCATACACATTGTGTTTGTCATGTGCTTCTAAATTCCACTATTACATTGCTTTAAATTGAAGCCTTGATTGATTTCAATGTTCTTCAGTGCTTGTCTTTGGGGCAGTGTGGTCTGTCTGTTCCTTCTCTATATTTGACCAGTGTTAGCAATATTCTTTGCATTTGACACTGCCTGTAGTAAATGTACCTGCATTTAGGTGCAATGTTTGCACGGAGAGTCCCAACCAAATCTGTCTTTGGATTGTTGCGATCGGTACCCTAACAATGGCATTGGCTTGTCCTTATAACAGAGTAAGTGCTACTTGTTGGGGTAGTCTTCTGTGACTTTTACATCTGTTATTTATACACATTGTGTTTGTCATGGGCCACTAAATCCCACACTTACATTACCTTAAAGTGAAGCGTTGATTGATTTCAATGTTCATAAGTGCTTCTCTTTGGGGTAGTGTGATCTGTGTCTGTTCTTTCTCTATAATTTCCTCTGGTCAATTTCCTCTGTATCAAGTTCATTGAGAATTATCCTTCAACTTGAGTGACTCTCTTTCCTCTAATCACAGAAAGTGCTATTAAGTTGGGGTATTATTCTTCAACTAATGGCAACTAATTTTATATGACTGTGGGAATTACCAGAATGGCTCCCCTTACAACATTTCTGATGTTCTTTTTCTGAAGTTAATTGAACTTTGTTAGAGTATCAAGTTATTGGGAACCACATATTGCCTGCATGCTCTATTAAGTTTGCATGTATTTACAATAGGTTACAATAGTTGTCTAGAAACTCTATATAGAATGAGTGCTGTATGAAGTTTGCTTGTCTGTAACTGCTGTTTTTGCATCGGAAAAGACTCAAGTCTAGTAGACCATTCAAATAATTGGGCCTTTAAGGCAGAGAACCAAAACTCCTCTCAATCCTAATGTTTTGAATGTGTGAAATAGTTTCTCTTGATTCAAATGACGAACCTTAGATAAAGGCAGAGCACTCGTCAAGCTTAAGTACCTGAGTCGTTCACAGCACAGCATTTACCGACGTGGGAGTGGTTGTGGTTGCTGAACATGAACCAATCTTAAGTTCTTCCTGGGAGTTGAGGGCAGCTCCTTGTTATAAGAAATACTCAGGAACATGTCTCTAGAGGAAGATGGACTTCATGGAATCAACAGTAAGTGATCATTTGGTGGGCAGGTCATATACAGGTCTTTAAAATTGGTTGGAATCGGTACCTTAACAATGGCATTGGCTTGTCCTTATAACAGAGTAAGTGCTACTTGTTGGGGTAGTCTTCTGTGACTTTTACATCTGTTATTTATACACATTGTGTTTGTCATGGGCCACTAAATCCCACACTTACATTACCTTAAAGTGAAGCGTTGATTGATTTCAATGTTCATAAGTGCTTGTCTTTGGGGTAGTGTGGTCTGTCTCTTCCTTTTCTATATTTGACCAGTGTTAGCAATCGTCTTTGCATTTGACACTGCCTGTAGTAAATATACCTGTATTTGGTGCAATGTTTGCACTAAGAGTCCGAACTAATTCTGCCTTTGGATTGTTGCGATCGGTACCCTAACAATGGCATTGGCTTGTACTTATAACAGAGTAAGTGCTACTTGTTGGGGTAGTCTTCTGTGACTTTTACATCTGTTATTTATACACATTGTGTTTGTCATGTGCTTCTAAATTCCACTATTACATTGCTTTAAATTGAAGCCTTGATTGATTTCAATGTTCTTCAGTGCTTGTCTTTGGGGCAGTGTGGTCTGTCTGTTCCTTCTCTATATTTGACCAGTGTTAGCAATCTTCTTTGCATTTTACACTGCCTGTAGTAAATGTACCTGCATTTAGGTGCAATGTTTGCACGGAGAGTCCCAACCAAATCTGTCTTTGGATTGTTGCGATCGGTACCCTAACAATGGCATTGGCTTGTCCTTATAACAGAGTAAGTGCTACTTGTTGGGGTAGTCTTCTGTGACTTTTACATCTGTTATTTATACACATTGTGTTTGTCATGTGCTTCTAAATTCCACTATTACATTGCTTTAAATTGAAGCCTTGATTGATTTCAATGTTCTTCAGTGCTTGTCTTTGGGGCAGTGTGGTCTGTCTCTTCCTTCTCTATATTTGACCAGTGTTAGCAATCTTCTTTGCATTTTACACTGCCTGTATTAAATGTACCTGCATTTAGGTGCAATGTTTGCACTGAGAGTCCCAACCAAATCTGTCTTTGGATTGTTGCGATCGGTACCCTAACAATGGCATTGGCTTGTCCTTATAACAGAGTAAGTGCTACTTGTTGGGGTAGTCTTCTGTGACTTTTACATCTGTTATTTATACACATTGTGTTTGTCATGTGCTTCTAAATTCCACTATTACATTGCTTTAAATTGAAGCCTTGATTGATTTCAATGTTCTTCAGTGCTTGTCTTTGGGGCAGTGTGGTCTGTCTCTTCCTTCTCTATATTTGACCAGTGTTAGCAATCTTCTTTGCATTTTACACTGCCTGTATTAAATGTACCTGCATTTAGGTGCAATGTTTGCACTGAGAGTCCCAACCAAATCTGTCTTTGGATTGTTGCGATCGGTACCCTAACAATGGCATTGGCTTGTCCTTATAACAGAGTAAGTGCTACTTGTTGGGGTAGTCTTCTGTGACTTTTACATCTGTTATTTATACACATTGTGTTTGTCATGTGCTTCTAAATTCCACTATTACATTGCTTTAAATTGAAGCCTTGATTGATTTCAATGTTCTTCAGTGCTTGTCTTTGGGGCAGTGTGATCTGTCTGTTCCTTCTCTATATTTGACCAGTGTTAGCAATCTTCTTTGCATTTTACACTGCCTGTAGTAAATGTACCTGCATTTAGGTGCAATGTTTGCACGGAGAGTCCCAACCAAATCTGTCTTTGGATTGTTGCGATCGGTACCCTAACAATGGCATTGGCTTGTCCTTATAACAGAGTAAGTGCTACTTGGTGTGGTAGTCTTCTGTGACTTTTACATCTGTTATTCATACACATTGTGTTTGTCATGTGATTCAAAATTCCACTATTACATTGCTTTAAATTGAAGCCTTGATTGATTTCAATGTTCTTCAGTGCTTGTCTTTGGGGCAGTGTGGTCTGTCTGTTCCTTCTCTATATTTGACCAGTGTTAGCAATATTCTTTGCATTTGACACTGCCTGTAGTAAATGTACCTGCATTTAGGTGCAATGTTTGCACGGAGAGTCCCAACCAAATCTGTCTTTGGATTGTTGCGATCGGTACCCTAACAATGGCATTGGCTTGTCCTTATAACAGAGTAAGTGCTACTTGTTGGGGTAGTCTTCTGTGACTTTTACATCTGTTATTCATACACATTGTGTTTGTCATGTGATTCAAAATTCCACTATTACATTGCTTTAAATTGAAGCCTTGATTGATTTCAATGTTCTTCAGTGCTTGTCTTTGGGGCAGTGTGGTCTGTCTGTTCCTTCTCTATATTTGACCAGTGTTAGCAATATTCTTTGCATTTGACACTGCCTGTAGTAAATGTACCTGCATTTAGGTGCAATGTTTGCACGGAGAGTCCCAACCAAATCTGTCTTTGGATTGTTGCGATCGGTACCCTAACAATGGCATTGGCTTGTCCTTATAACAGAGTAAGTGCTACTTGTTGGGGTAGTCTTCTGTGACTTTTACATCTGTTATTCATACACATTGTGTTTGTCATGTGATTCAAAATTCCACTATTACATTGCTTTAAATTGAAGCCTTGATTGATTTCAATGTTCTTCAGTGCTTGTCTTTGGGGCAGTGTGGTCTGTCTGTTCCTTCTCTATATTTGACCAGTGTTAGCAATATTCTTTGCATTTGACACTGCCTGTAGTAAATGTACCTGCATTTAGGTGCAATGTTTGCACAGAGAGTCCCAACCAAATCTGTTTTTGGATTGTTGCGATCGGTACCCTAACAATGGCATTGGCTTGTCCTTATAACAGAGTAAGTGCTACTTGTTGGGGTAGTCTTCTGTGACTTTTACATCTGTTATTTATACACATTGTGTTTGTCATGGGCCACTAAATCCCACACTTACATTACCTTAAAGTGAAGCGTTGATTGATTTCAATGTTCATAAGTGCTTGTCTTTGGGGTAGTGTGGTCTGTCTCTTCCTTTTCTATATTTGACCAGTGTTAGCAATCGTCTTTGCATTTGACACTGCCTGTAGTAAATATACCTGTATTTGGTGCAATGTTTGCACTAAGAGTCCGAACTAATTCTGCCTTTGGATTGTTGCGATCGGTACCCTAACAATGGCATTGGCTTGTACTTATAACAGAGTAAGTGCTACTTGTTGGGGTAGTCTTCTGTGACTTTTACATCTGTTATTTATACACATTGTGTTTGTCATGTGCTTCTAAATTCCACTATTACATTGCTTTAAATTGAAGCCTTGATTGATTTCAATGTTCTTCAGTGCTTGTCTTTGGGGCAGTGTGGTCTGTCTGTTCCTTCTCTATATTTGACCAGTGTTAGCAATCTTCTTTGCATTTTACACTGCCTGTAGTAAATGTACCTGCATTTAGGTGCAATGTTTGCACGGAGAGTCCCAACCAAATCTGTCTTTGGATTGTTGCGATCGGTACCCTAACAATGGCATTGGCTTGTCCTTATAACAGAGTAAGTGCTACTTGTTGGGGTAGTCTTCTGTGACTTTTACATCTGTTATTTATACACATTGTGTTTGTCATGTGCTTCTAAATTCCACTATTACATTGCTTTAAATTGAAGCCTTGATTGATTTCAATGTTCTTCAGTGCTTGTCTTTGGGGCAGTGTGGTCTGTCTGTTCCTTCTCTATATTTGACCAGTGTTAGCAATCTTCTTTGCATTTTACACTGCCTGTAGTAAATGTACCTGCATTTAGGTGCAATGTTTGCACGGAGAGTCCCAACCAAATCTGTCTTTGGATTGTTGCGATCGGTACCCTAACAATGGCATTGGCTTGTCCTTATAACAGAGTAAGTGCTACTTGTTGGGGTAGTCTTCTGTGACTTTTACATCTGTTATTTATACACATTGTGTTTGTCATGTGCTTCTAAATTCCACTATTACATTGCTTTAAATTGAAGCCTTGATTGATTTCAATGTTCTTCAGTGCTTGTCTTTGGGGCAGTGTGGTCTGTCTCTTCCTTCTCTATATTTGACCAGTGTTAGCAATCTTCTTTGCATTTTACACTGCCTGTATTAAATGTACCTGCATTTAGGTGCAATGTTTGCACTGAGAGTCCCAACCAAATCTGTCTTTGGATTGTTGCGATCGGTACCCTAACAATGGCATTGGCTTGTCCTTATAACAGAGTAAGTGCTACTTGTTGGGGTAGTCTTCTGTGACTTTTACATCTGTTATTTATACACATTGTGTTTGTCATGTGCTTCTAAATTCCACTATTACATTGCTTTAAATTGAAGCCTTGATTGATTTCAATGTTCTTCAGTGCTTGTCTTTGGGGCAGTGTGGTCTGTCTCTTCCTTCTCTATATTTGACCAGTGTTAGCAATCTTCTTTGCATTTTACACTGCCTGTATTAAATGTACCTGCATTTAGGTGCAATGTTTGCACTGAGAGTCCCAACTAAATCTATCTTTGGATCGTTGCGATCGGTACCCTAACAATGGCATTAGCTTGTCCTTATAACAGAGTAAGTGCTACTTGTTGGGGTAGTCTTCTGTGACTTTTACATCTGTTATTTATACACATTGTGTTTGTCATGGGCCACTAAATCCCACACTTACATTACCTTAAAGTGAAGCGTTGATTGATTTCAATGTTCATAAGTGCTTCTCTTTGGGGTAGTGTGATCTGTGTCTGTTCTTTCTCTATAATTTCCTCTGGTCAATTTCCTCCGTATCAAGTTCATTGAGAATTGTCCTTCAACTTGAGTGACTCTCTTTCCTCTAAACACAGAAAGTGCTATTAAGTTGGGGTATTATTCTTCAACGGATGGCAACTAATTTCATATGACTGTGGGAATTACCAGAATGGCTCCCCTTACAAAATTTTTGATGTTCTTTTTCTGAAGTTAATTGAACTTTGTTAGAGTATCAAGTTATTGGGAACCACACATTGCCTGCATGCTCTATTAAGTTTGCATGTATTTACAATAGGTTACAATAGTTGTCTAGAAACTCTATATAGAATGAGTGCTGTATGAAGTTTGCCTCTCTGTAACTGCTGTTTTTGCATCGGAAAAGACTCAAGTCTAGTAGACCATTCAAATAATTGGGCCTTTAAGGCAGAGAACCAAAACTCCTCTCAAACCTAATGTTTTGAATGTGTGAAATAGTTTCTCTTGATTAAAATGATGAACCTTAGGTAAAGGCAGAGCACTCGTCAAGCTTAAGTACCTGAGTCGTTCACAGCACAGCATTTACCGACGTGGGAGTGGTTGTGGTTGCTGAACATGAACCAATCTTAAGTTCTTCCTGGGAGTTGAGGGCAGCTCCTTGTTATAAGAAATACTTAGGAACATGTCTCTAGAGGAAGATGGACTTCATGGAATCAACAGTAAGTGATCATTTGGTTGGCAGGTCATATACAGGTCTTTAAAATTGGTTGGGATCGGTACCTTAACAATAGCATTGGCTTGTCCTTATAACAGAGTATGTGCTACTTGTTGGGGTAGTCTTCTGTGACTTTTACATCTGTTATTCATACACATTGTGTTTGTCATGGCCCACTAAATCCCACACTTACATGACCTTAAAGTGAAGCATTGATTGATTTAAATGTTTATAAGTGCTTCTCTTTGGGGTAGTGTGATCTGTCTGTTCCTTCTCTATATTTGACCAGTGTTAGCAATATTCTTTGCATTTGACACTGCCTGTAGTAAATATACCTGTATTTGGTGCAATGTTTGCACTGAGAGTCCCAACTAAATCTGTCTTTGGATTGTTGCGATCGGTACCCTAACAATGGCATTGGCTTGTCCTTATAACAGAGTAAGTGCTACTTGTTGGGGTAGTCTTCTGTGACTTTTACATCTGTCATTCATACACATGTCATTTGTCATGGGCCTCTAAATCCCACACTTACATGACCTTACAGTGAAGCCTTGATTGATTTCAATGTTTTTCAGTGCTTGTCTTTGAGGCAGTGTGATCTGTCTGTTCATTCTCTATATTTGACCTGTGTTAGCAATCTTCTTTGCATTTTACACTGCCTGTAGTAAATGTACCTGCATTTAGGTGCAATGTTTGCACGGAGAGTCCCAATCAAATCTGTCTTTGGATTGTTGCGATCGGTACCCTAACAATGGCATTGGCTTGTCCTTATAACAGAGTAAGTGCTACTTGTTGGGGTAGTCTTCTGTGACTTTTACATCTGTTATTCATACACATTATGTTTGTCATGTGTTTCTAAATTCCACTATTACATTGCTTTAAATTGAAGCCTTGATTGATTTCAATGTTCTTCAGTGCTTGTCTTTGGGGCAGTGTGATCTGTCTGTTCCTTCTCTATATTTGACCAGTGTTAGCAATCTTCTTTGCATTTTACACTGCCTGTAGTAAATGTACCTGCATTTAGGTGCAATGTTTGCACGGAGAGTCCCAACCAAATCTGTCTTTGGATTGTTGCGATCGGTACCCTAACAATGGCATTGGCTTGTCCTTATAACAGAGTAAGTGCTACTTGTTGGGGTAGTCTTCTGTGACTTTTACATCTGTTATTCATACACATTATGTTTGTCATGTGTTTCTAAATTCCACTATTACATTGCTTTAAATTGAAGCCTTGATTGATTTCAATGTTCTTCAGTGCTTGTCTTTGGGGCAGTGTGATCAGTCTGTTCCTTCTCTATATTTGACCAGTGTTAGCAATCTTCTTTGCATTTTACACTGCCTGTAGTAAATGTACCTGCATTTAGGTGCAATGTTTGCACGGAGAGTCCCAACCAAATCTGTCTTTGGATTGTTGCGATCGGTACCCTAACAATGGCATTGGCTTGTCCTTATAACAGAGTAAGTGCTACTTGTTGGGGTAGTCTTCTGTGACTTTTACATCTGTTATTCATACACATTGTGTTTGTCATGTGCTTCAAAATCCCACTATTATATTACTTTAAATTGAAGCCTTGATTGATTTCAATGTTCTTCAGTGCTTGTCTTTGGGGCAGTGTGGTCTGTCTCTTCCTTTTCTATATTTGACCAGTGTTAGCAATCGTCTTTGCATTTGACACTGCCTGTAGTAAATATACCTGTATTTGGTGCAATGTTTGCACTAAGAGTCCCAACTAATTCTGCCTTTGGATTGTTGCGATCGGTACCCTAACAATTGCATTGGCTTGTCCTTATAACAGAGTAAGTGCTACTTGTTGGGGTAGTCTTCTGTGACTTTTACATCTGTTATTCATACACATTGTGTTTGTCATGGCCCACTAAATCCCACACTTACATGACCTTAAAGTGAAGCATTGATTGATTTAAATGTTTATAAGTGCTTCTCTTTGGGGTAGTGTGATCTGTCTGTTCCTTCTCTATATTTGACCAGTGTTAGCAATCTTCTTTGCATTTGACACTGCCTGTAGTAAATGTACCTGCATTTAGGTGCAATGTTTGCACGGAGAGTCCCAACCAAATCTGTCTTTGGATTGTTGCGATCGGTACCCTAACAATGGCATTGGCTTGTCCTTATAACAGAGTAAGTGCTACTTGTTGGGGTAGTCTTCTGTGACTTTTACATCTGTTATTCATACACATTATGTTTGTCATGTGTTTCTAAATTCCACTATTACATTGCTTTAAATTGAAGCCTTGATTGATTTCAATGTTCTTCAGTGCTTGTCTTTGGGGCAGTGTGATCAGTCTGTTCCTTCTCTATATTTGACCAGTGTTAGCAATCTTCTTTGCATTTTACACTGCCTGTAGTAAATGTACCTGCATTTAGGTGCAATGTTTGCACGGAGAGTCCCAACCAAATCTGTCTTTGGATTGTTGCGATCGGTACCCTAACAATGGCATTGGCTTGTCCTTATAACAGAGTAAGTGCTACTTGTTGGGGTAGTCTTCTGTGACTTTTACATCTGTTATTCATACACATTGTGTTTGTCATGTGCTTCAAAATCCCACTATTATATTACTTTAAATTGAAGCCTTGATTGATTTCAATGTTCTTCAGTGCTTGTCTTTGGGGCAGTGTGGTCTGTCTCTTCCTTTTCTATATTTGACCAGTGTTAGCAATCGTCTTTGCATTTGACACTGCCTGTAGTAAATATACCTGTATTTGGTGCAATGTTTGCACTAAGAGTCCCAACTAATTCTGCCTTTGGATTGTTGCGATCGGTACCCTAACAATTGCATTGGCTTGTCCTTATAACAGAGTAAGTGCTACTTGTTGGGGTAGTCTTCTGTGACTTTTACATCTGTTATTCATACACATTGTGTTTGTCATGGCCCACTAAATCCCACACTTACATGACCTTAAAGTGAAGCATTGATTGATTTAAATGTTTATAAGTGCTTCTCTTTGGGGTAGTGTGATCTGTCTGTTCCTTCTCTATATTTGACCAGTGTTAGCAATCTTCTTTGCATTTTACACTGCCTGTAGTAAATGTACCTGCATTTAGGTGCAATGTTTGCACGGAGAGTCCCAATCAAATCTGTCTTTGGATTGTTGCGATCGGTACCCTAACAATGGCATTGGCTTGTCCTTATAACAGAGTAAGTGCTACTTGTTGGGGTAGTCTTCTGTGACTTTTACATCTGTTATTCATACACATTATGTTTGTCATGTGTTTCTAAATTCCACTATTACATTGCTTTAAATTGAAGCCTTGATTGATTTCAATGTTCTTCAGTGCTTGTCTTTGGGGCAGTGTGATCTGTCTGTTCCTTCTCTATATTTGACCAGTGTTAGCAATCTTCTTTGCATTTTACACTGCCTGTAGTAAATGTACCTGCATTTAGGTGCAATGTTTGCACGGAGAGTCCCAACCAAATCTGTCTTTGGATTGTTGCGATCGGTACCCTAACAATGGCATTGGCTTGTCCTTATAACAGAGTAAGTGCTACTTGTTGGGGTAGTCTTCTGTGACTTTTACATCTGTTATTTATACACATTGTGTTTGTCATGTGCTTCTAAATTCCACTATTACATTGCTTTAAATTGAAGCCTTGATTGATTTCAATGTTCTTCAGTGCTTGTCTTTGGGGCAGTGTGGTCTGTCTCTTCCTTCTCTATATTTGACCAGTGTTAGCAATCTTCTTTGCATTTTACACTGCCTGTATTAAATGTACCTGCATTTAGGTGCAATGTTTGCACTGAGAGTCCCAACCAAATCTGTCTTTGGATTGTTGCGATCGGTACCCTAACAATGGCATTGGCTTGTCCTTATAACAGAGTAAGTGCTACTTGTTGGGGTAGTCTTCTGTGACTTTTACATCTGTTATTTATACACATTGTGTTTGTCATGTGATTCAAAATTCCACTATTACATTGCTTTAAATTGAAGCCTTGATTGATTTCAATGTTCTTCAGTGCTTGTCTTTGGGGCAGTGTGATCTGTCTGTTCCTTCTCTATATTTGACCAGTGTTAACAATCTTCTTTGCATTTTACACTGCCTGTAGTAAATGTACCTGCATTTAGGTGCAATGTTTGCACTGAGAGTCCCAACTAAATCTATCTTTGGATCGTTGCGATCGGTACCCTAACAATGGCATTGGCTTGTCCTTATAACAGAGTAAGTGCTACTTGTTGGGGTAGTCTTCTGTGACTTTTACATCTGTTATTCATACACATTGTGTTTGTCATGTGCTTCTAAATTCCACTATTACATTGCTTTAAATTGAAGCCTTGATTGATTTCAATGTTCTTCAGTGCTTGTCTTTGGGGCAGTGTGGTCTGTCTCTTCCTTCTCTATATTTGACCAGTGTTAGCAATCTTCTTTGCATTTTACACTGCCTGTATTAAATGTACCTGCATTTAGGTGCAATGTTTGCACTGAGAGTCCCAACCAAATCTGTCTTTGGATTGTTGCGATCGGTACCCTAACAATGGCATTGGCTTGTCCTTATAACAGAGTAAGTGCTACTTGTTGGGGTAGTCTTCTGTGACTTTTACATCTGTTATTTATACACATTGTGTTTGTCATGTGCTTCTAAATTCCACTATTACATTGCTTTAAATTGAAGCCTTGATTGATTTCAATGTTCTTCAGTGCTTGTCTTTGGGGCAGTGTGATCTGTCTGTTCCTTCTCTATATTTGACCAGTGTTAGCAATCTTCTTTGCATTTTACACTGCCTGTAGTAAATGTACCTGCATTTAGGTGCAATGTTTGCACGGAGAGTCCCAACCAAATCTGTCTTTGGATTGTTGCGATCGGTACCCTAACAATGGCATTGGCTTGTCCTTATAACAGAGTAAGTGCTACTTGGTGTGGTAGTCTTCTGTGACTTTTACATCTGTTATTCATACACATTGTGTTTGTCATGTGATTCAAAATTCCACTATTACATTGCTTTAAATTGAAGCCTTGATTGATTTCAATGTTCTTCAGTGCTTGTCTTTGGGGCAGTGTGGTCTGTCTGTTCCTTCTCTATATTTGACCAGTGTTAGCAATATTCTTTGCATTTGACACTGCCTGTAGTAAATGTACCTGCATTTAGGTGCAATGTTTGCACGGAGAGTCCCAACCAAATCTGTCTTTGGATTGTTGCGATCGGTACCCTAACAATGGCATTGGCTTGTCCTTATAACAGAGTAAGTGCTACTTGTTGGGGTAGTCTTCTGTGACTTTTACATCTGTTATTCATACACATTGTGTTTGTCATGTGATTCAAAATTCCACTATTACATTGCTTTAAATTGAAGCCTTGATTGATTTCAATGTTCTTCAGTGCTTGTCTTTGGGGCAGTGTGGTCTGTCTGTTCCTTCTCTATATTTGACCAGTGTTAGCAATATTCTTTGCATTTGACACTGCCTGTAGTAAATGTACCTGCATTTAGGTGCAATGTTTGCACGGAGAGTCCCAACCAAATCTGTCTTTGGATTGTTGCGATCGGTACCCTAACAATGGCATTGGCTTGTCCTTATAACAGAGTAAGTGCTACTTGTTGGGGTAGTCTTCTGTGACTTTTACATCTGTTATTCATACACATTGTGTTTGTCATGTGCTTCTAAATTCCACTATTACATTGCTTTAAATTGAAGCCTTGATTGATTTCAATGTTCTTCAGTGCTTGTCTTTGGGGCAGTGTGGTCTGTCTGTTCCTTCTCTATATTTGACCAGTGTTAGCAATATTCTTTGCATTTGACACTGCCTGTAGTAAATGTACCTGCATTTAGGTGCAATGTTTGCACGGAGAGTCCCAACCAAATCTGTCTTTGGATTGTTGCGATCGGTACCCTAACAATGGCATTGGCTTGTCCTTATAACAGAGTAAGTGCTACTTGTTGGGGTAGTCTTCTGTGACTTTTACATCTGTTATTTATACACATTGTGTTTGTCATGGGCCACTAAATCCCACACTTACATTACCTTAAAGTGAAGCGTTGATTGATTTCAATGTTCATAAGTGCTTCTCTTTGGGGTAGTGTGATCTGTGTCTGTTCTTTCTCTATAATTTCCTCTGGTCAATTTCCTCTGTATCAAGTTCATTGAGAATTATCCTTCAACTTGAGTGACTCTCTTTCCTCTAATCACAGAAAGTGCTATTAAGTTGGGGTATTATTCTTCAACTAATGGCAACTAATTTTATATGACTGTGGGAATTACCAGAATGGCTCCCCTTACAACATTTCTGATGTTCTTTTTCTGAAGTTAATTGAACTTTGTTAGAGTATCAAGTTATTGGGAACCACATATTGCCTGCATGCTCTATTAAGTTTGCATGTATTTACAATAGGTTACAATAGTTGTCTAGAAACTCTATATAGAATGAGTGCTGTATGAAGTTTGCTTGTCTGTAACTGCTGTTTTTGCATCGGAAAAGACTCAAGTCTAGTAGACCATTCAAATAATTGGGCCTTTAAGGCAGAGAACCAAAACTCCTCTCAATCCTAATGTTTTGAATGTGTGAAATAGTTTCTCTTGATTCAAATGACGAACCTTAGATAAAGGCAGAGCACTCGTCAAGCTTAAGTACCTGAGTCGTTCACAGCACAGCATTTACCGACGTGGGAGTGGTTGTGGTTGCTGAACATGAACCAATCTTAAGTTCTTCCTGGGAGTTGAGGGCAGCTCCTTGTTATAAGAAATACTCAGGAACATGTCTCTAGAGGAAGATGGACTTCATGGAATCAACAGTAAGTGATCATTTGGTGGGCAGGTCATATACAGGTCTTTAAAATTGGTTGGAATCGGTACCTTAACAATGGCATTGGCTTGTCCTTATAACAGAGTAAGTGCTACTTGTTGGGGTAGTCTTCTGTGACTTTTACATCTGTTATTTATACACATTGTGTTTGTCATGGGCCACTAAATCCCACACTTACATTACCTTAAAGTGAAGCGTTGATTGATTTCAATGTTCATAAGTGCTTGTCTTTGGGGTAGTGTGGTCTGTCTCTTCCTTTTCTATATTTGACCAGTGTTAGCAATCGTCTTTGCATTTGACACTGCCTGTAGTAAATATACCTGTATTTGGTGCAATGTTTGCACTAAGAGTCCGAACTAATTCTGCCTTTGGATTGTTGCGATCGGTACCCTAACAATGGCATTGGCTTGTACTTATAACAGAGTAAGTGCTACTTGTTGGGGTAGTCTTCTGTGACTTTTACATCTGTTATTTATACACATTGTGTTTGTCATAGCCCACTAAATCCCACACTTACATTACCTTAAAGTGAAGCGTTTATTGATTTCAATGTTCATAAGTGCTTGTCTTTGGGGCAGTGTGATCTGTCTGTTCCTTCTCTATATTTGACCAGTGTTAGCAATCTTCTTTGCATTTTACACTGCCTGTAGTAAATGTACCTGCATTTAGGTGCAATGTTTGCACGGAGAGTCCCAACCAAATCTGTCTTTGGATTGTTGCGATCGGTACCCTAACAATGGCATTGGCTTGTACTTATAACAGAGTAAGTGCTACTTGTTGGGGTAGTCTTCTGTGACTTTTACATCTGTTATTTATACACATTGTGTTTGTCATGTGCTTCTAAATTCCACTATTACATTGCTTTAAATTGAAGCCTTGATTGATTTCAATGTTCTTCAGTGCTTGTCTTTGGGGCAGTGTGGTCTGTCTGTTCCTTCTCTATATTTGACCAGTGTTAGCAATCTTCTTTGCATTTTACACTGCCTGTAGTAAATGTACCTGCATTTAGGTGCAATGTTTGCACGGAGAGTCCCAACCAAATCTGTCTTTGGATTGTTGCGATCGGTACCCTAACAATGGCATTGGCTTGTCCTTATAACAGAGTAAGTGCTACTTGTTGGGGTAGTCTTCTGTGACTTTTACATCTGTTATTTATACACATTGTGTTTGTCATGTGCTTCTAAATTCCACTATTACATTGCTTTAAATTGAAGCCTTGATTGATTTCAATGTTCTTCAGTGCTTGTCTTTGGGGCAGTGTGGTCTGTCTGTTCCTTCTCTATATTTGACCAGTGTTAGCAATCTTCTTTGCATTTTACACTGCCTGTAGTAAATGTACCTGCATTTAGGTGCAATGTTTGCACGGAGAGTCCCAACCAAATCTGTCTTTGGATTGTTGCGATCGGTACCCTAACAATGGCATTGGCTTGTCCTTATAACAGAGTAAGTGCTACTTGTTGGGGTAGTCTTCTGTGACTTTTACATCTGTTATTTATACACATTGTGTTTGTCATGTGCTTCTAAATTCCACTATTACATTGCTTTAAATTGAAGCCTTGATTGATTTCAATGTTCTTCAGTGCTTGTCTTTGGGGCAGTGTGGTCTGTCTCTTCCTTCTCTATATTTGACCAGTGTTAGCAATCTTCTTTGCATTTTACACTGCCTGTATTAAATGTACCTGCATTTAGGTGCAATGTTTGCACTGAGAGTCCCAACCAAATCTGTCTTTGGATTGTTGCGATCGGTACCCTAACAATGGCATTGGCTTGTCCTTATAACAGAGTAAGTGCTACTTGTTGGGGTAGTCTTCTGTGACTTTTACATCTGTTATTTATACACATTGTGTTTGTCATGTGCTTCTAAATTCCACTATTACATTGCTTTAAATTGAAGCCTTGATTGATTTCAATGTTCTTCAGTGCTTGTCTTTGGGGCAGTGTGGTCTGTCTCTTCCTTCTCTATATTTGACCAGTGTTAGCAATCTTCTTTGCATTTTACACTGCCTGTATTAAATGTACCTGCATTTAGGTGCAATGTTTGCACTGAGAGTCCCAACCAAATCTGTCTTTGGATTGTTGCGATCGGTACCCTAACAATGGCATTGGCTTGTCCTTATAACAGAGTAAGTGCTACTTGTTGGGGTAGTCTTCTGTGACTTTTACATCTGTTATTTATACACATTGTGTTTGTCATGTGCTTCTAAATTCCACTATTACATTGCTTTAAATTGAAGCCTTGATTGATTTCAATGTTCTTCAGTGCTTGTCTTTGGGGCAGTGTGATCTGTCTGTTCCTTCTCTATATTTGACCAGTGTTAGCAATCTTCTTTGCATTTTACACTGCCTGTAGTAAATGTACCTGCATTTAGGTGCAATGTTTGCACGGAGAGTCCCAACCAAATCTGTCTTTGGATTGTTGCGATCGGTACCCTAACAATGGCATTGGCTTGTCCTTATAACAGAGTAAGTGCTACTTGGTGTGGTAGTCTTCTGTGACTTTTACATCTGTTATTCATACACATTGTGTTTGTCATGTGATTCAAAATTCCACTATTACATTGCTTTAAATTGAAGCCTTGATTGATTTCAATGTTCTTCAGTGCTTGTCTTTGGGGCAGTGTGGTCTGTCTGTTCCTTCTCTATATTTGACCAGTGTTAGCAATATTCTTTGCATTTGACACTGCCTGTAGTAAATGTACCTGCATTTAGGTGCAATGTTTGCACGGAGAGTCCCAACCAAATCTGTCTTTGGATTGTTGCGATCGGTACCCTAACAATGGCATTGGCTTGTCCTTATAACAGAGTAAGTGCTACTTGTTGGGGTAGTCTTCTGTGACTTTTACATCTGTTATTCATACACATTGTGTTTGTCATGTGATTCAAAATTCCACTATTACATTGCTTTAAATTGAAGCCTTGATTGATTTCAATGTTCTTCAGTGCTTGTCTTTGGGGCAGTGTGGTCTGTCTGTTCCTTCTCTATATTTGACCAGTGTTAGCAATATTCTTTGCATTTGACACTGCCTGTAGTAAATGTACCTGCATTTAGGTGCAATGTTTGCACAGAGAGTCCCAACCAAATCTGTTTTTGGATTGTTGCGATCGGTACCCTAACAATGGCATTGGCTTGTCCTTATAACAGAGTAAGTGCTACTTGTTGGGGTAGTCTTCTGTGACTTTTACATCTGTTATTTATACACATTGTGTTTGTCATGGGCCACTAAATCCCACACTTACATTACCTTAAAGTGAAGCGTTGATTGATTTCAATGTTCATAAGTGCTTGTCTTTGGGGTAGTGTGGTCTGTCTCTTCCTTTTCTATATTTGACCAGTGTTAGCAATCGTCTTTGCATTTGACACTGCCTGTAGTAAATATACCTGTATTTGGTGCAATGTTTGCACTAAGAGTCCGAACTAATTCTGCCTTTGGATTGTTGCGATCGGTACCCTAACAATGGCATTGGCTTGTACTTATAACAGAGTAAGTGCTACTTGTTGGGGTAGTCTTCTGTGACTTTTACATCTGTTATTTATACACATTGTGTTTGTCATGTGCTTCTAAATTCCACTATTACATTGCTTTAAATTGAAGCCTTGATTGATTTCAATGTTCTTCAGTGCTTGTCTTTGGGGCAGTGTGGTCTGTCTGTTCCTTCTCTATATTTGACCAGTGTTAGCAATCTTCTTTGCATTTTACACTGCCTGTAGTAAATGTACCTGCATTTAGGTGCAATGTTTGCACGGAGAGTCCCAACCAAATCTGTCTTTGGATTGTTGCGATCGGTACCCTAACAATGGCATTGGCTTGTCCTTATAACAGAGTAAGTGCTACTTGTTGGGGTAGTCTTCTGTGACTTTTACATCTGTTATTTATACACATTGTGTTTGTCATGTGCTTCTAAATTCCACTATTACATTGCTTTAAATTGAAGCCTTGATTGATTTCAATGTTCTTCAGTGCTTGTCTTTGGGGCAGTGTGGTCTGTCTGTTCCTTCTCTATATTTGACCAGTGTTAGCAATCTTCTTTGCATTTTACACTGCCTGTAGTAAATGTACCTGCATTTAGGTGCAATGTTTGCACGGAGAGTCCCAACCAAATCTGTCTTTGGATTGTTGCGATCGGTACCCTAACAATGGCATTGGCTTGTCCTTATAACAGAGTAAGTGCTACTTGTTGGGGTAGTCTTCTGTGACTTTTACATCTGTTATTTATACACATTGTGTTTGTCATGTGCTTCTAAATTCCACTATTACATTGCTTTAAATTGAAGCCTTGATTGATTTCAATGTTCTTCAGTGCTTGTCTTTGGGGCAGTGTGGTCTGTCTCTTCCTTCTCTATATTTGACCAGTGTTAGCAATCTTCTTTGCATTTTACACTGCCTGTATTAAATGTACCTGCATTTAGGTGCAATGTTTGCACTGAGAGTCCCAACCAAATCTGTCTTTGGATTGTTGCGATCGGTACCCTAACAATGGCATTGGCTTGTCCTTATAACAGAGTAAGTGCTACTTGTTGGGGTAGTCTTCTGTGACTTTTACATCTGTTATTTATACACATTGTGTTTGTCATGTGCTTCTAAATTCCACTATTACATTGCTTTAAATTGAAGCCTTGATTGATTTCAATGTTCTTCAGTGCTTGTCTTTGGGGCAGTGTGGTCTGTCTCTTCCTTCTCTATATTTGACCAGTGTTAGCAATCTTCTTTGCATTTTACACTGCCTGTATTAAATGTACCTGCATTTAGGTGCAATGTTTGCACTGAGAGTCCCAACTAAATCTATCTTTGGATCGTTGCGATCGGTACCCTAACAATGGCATTAGCTTGTCCTTATAACAGAGTAAGTGCTACTTGTTGGGGTAGTCTTCTGTGACTTTTACATCTGTTATTTATACACATTGTGTTTGTCATGGGCCACTAAATCCCACACTTACATTACCTTAAAGTGAAGCGTTGATTGATTTCAATGTTCATAAGTGCTTCTCTTTGGGGTAGTGTGATCTGTGTCTGTTCTTTCTCTATAATTTCCTCTGGTCAATTTCCTCCGTATCAAGTTCATTGAGAATTGTCCTTCAACTTGAGTGACTCTCTTTCCTCTAAACACAGAAAGTGCTATTAAGTTGGGGTATTATTCTTCAACGGATGGCAACTAATTTCATATGACTGTGGGAATTACCAGAATGGCTCCCCTTACAAAATTTTTGATGTTCTTTTTCTGAAGTTAATTGAACTTTGTTAGAGTATCAAGTTATTGGGAACCACACATTGCCTGCATGCTCTATTAAGTTTGCATGTATTTACAATAGGTTACAATAGTTGTCTAGAAACTCTATATAGAATGAGTGCTGTATGAAGTTTGCCTCTCTGTAACTGCTGTTTTTGCATCGGAAAAGACTCAAGTCTAGTAGACCATTCAAATAATTGGGCCTTTAAGGCAGAGAACCAAAACTCCTCTCAAACCTAATGTTTTGAATGTGTGAAATAGTTTCTCTTGATTAAAATGATGAACCTTAGGTAAAGGCAGAGCACTCGTCAAGCTTAAGTACCTGAGTCGTTCACAGCACAGCATTTACCGACGTGGGAGTGGTTGTGGTTGCTGAACATGAACCAATCTTAAGTTCTTCCTGGGAGTTGAGGGCAGCTCCTTGTTATAAGAAATACTTAGGAACATGTCTCTAGAGGAAGATGGACTTCATGGAATCAACAGTAAGTGATCATTTGGTTGGCAGGTCATATACAGGTCTTTAAAATTGGTTGGGATCGGTACCTTAACAATAGCATTGGCTTGTCCTTATAACAGAGTATGTGCTACTTGTTGGGGTAGTCTTCTGTGACTTTTACATCTGTTATTCATACACATTGTGTTTGTCATGGCCCACTAAATCCCACACTTACATGACCTTAAAGTGAAGCATTGATTGATTTAAATGTTTATAAGTGCTTCTCTTTGGGGTAGTGTGATCTGTCTGTTCCTTCTCTATATTTGACCAGTGTTAGCAATATTCTTTGCATTTGACACTGCCTGTAGTAAATATACCTGTATTTGGTGCAATGTTTGCACTGAGAGTCCCAACTAAATCTGTCTTTGGATTGTTGCGATCGGTACCCTAACAATGGCATTGGCTTGTCCTTATAACAGAGTAAGTGCTACTTGTTGGGGTAGTCTTCTGTGACTTTTACATCTGTCATTCATACACATGTCATTTGTCATGGGCCTCTAAATCCCACACTTACATGACCTTACAGTGAAGCCTTGATTGATTTCAATGTTTTTCAGTGCTTGTCTTTGAGGCAGTGTGATCTGTCTGTTCATTCTCTATATTTGACCTGTGTTAGCAATCTTCTTTGCATTTTACACTGCCTGTAGTAAATGTACCTGCATTTAGGTGCAATGTTTGCACGGAGAGTCCCAATCAAATCTGTCTTTGGATTGTTGCGATCGGTACCCTAACAATGGCATTGGCTTGTCCTTATAACAGAGTAAGTGCTACTTGTTGGGGTAGTCTTCTGTGACTTTTACATCTGTTATTCATACACATTATGTTTGTCATGTGTTTCTAAATTCCACTATTACATTGCTTTAAATTGAAGCCTTGATTGATTTCAATGTTCTTCAGTGCTTGTCTTTGGGGCAGTGTGATCTGTCTGTTCCTTCTCTATATTTGACCAGTGTTAGCAATCTTCTTTGCATTTTACACTGCCTGTAGTAAATGTACCTGCATTTAGGTGCAATGTTTGCACGGAGAGTCCCAACCAAATCTGTCTTTGGATTGTTGCGATCGGTACCCTAACAATGGCATTGGCTTGTCCTTATAACAGAGTAAGTGCTACTTGTTGGGGTAGTCTTCTGTGACTTTTACATCTGTTATTCATACACATTATGTTTGTCATGTGTTTCTAAATTCCACTATTACATTGCTTTAAATTGAAGCCTTGATTGATTTCAATGTTCTTCAGTGCTTGTCTTTGGGGCAGTGTGATCAGTCTGTTCCTTCTCTATATTTGACCAGTGTTAGCAATCTTCTTTGCATTTTACACTGCCTGTAGTAAATGTACCTGCATTTAGGTGCAATGTTTGCACGGAGAGTCCCAACCAAATCTGTCTTTGGATTGTTGCGATCGGTACCCTAACAATGGCATTGGCTTGTCCTTATAACAGAGTAAGTGCTACTTGTTGGGGTAGTCTTCTGTGACTTTTACATCTGTTATTCATACACATTGTGTTTGTCATGTGCTTCAAAATCCCACTATTATATTACTTTAAATTGAAGCCTTGATTGATTTCAATGTTCTTCAGTGCTTGTCTTTGGGGCAGTGTGGTCTGTCTCTTCCTTTTCTATATTTGACCAGTGTTAGCAATCGTCTTTGCATTTGACACTGCCTGTAGTAAATATACCTGTATTTGGTGCAATGTTTGCACTAAGAGTCCCAACTAATTCTGCCTTTGGATTGTTGCGATCGGTACCCTAACAATTGCATTGGCTTGTCCTTATAACAGAGTAAGTGCTACTTGTTGGGGTAGTCTTCTGTGACTTTTACATCTGTTATTCATACACATTGTGTTTGTCATGGCCCACTAAATCCCACACTTACATGACCTTAAAGTGAAGCATTGATTGATTTAAATGTTTATAAGTGCTTCTCTTTGGGGTAGTGTGATCTGTCTGTTCCTTCTCTATATTTGACCAGTGTTAGCAATCTTCTTTGCATTTGACACTGCCTGTAGTAAATGTACCTGCATTTAGGTGCAATGTTTGCACGGAGAGTCCCAACCAAATCTGTCTTTGGATTGTTGCGATCGGTACCCTAACAATGGCATTGGCTTGTCCTTATAACAGAGTAAGTGCTACTTGTTGGGGTAGTCTTCTGTGACTTTTACATCTGTTATTCATACACATTATGTTTGTCATGTGTTTCTAAATTCCACTATTACATTGCTTTAAATTGAAGCCTTGATTGATTTCAATGTTCTTCAGTGCTTGTCTTTGGGGCAGTGTGATCAGTCTGTTCCTTCTCTATATTTGACCAGTGTTAGCAATCTTCTTTGCATTTTACACTGCCTGTAGTAAATGTACCTGCATTTAGGTGCAATGTTTGCACGGAGAGTCCCAACCAAATCTGTCTTTGGATTGTTGCGATCGGTACCCTAACAATGGCATTGGCTTGTCCTTATAACAGAGTAAGTGCTACTTGTTGGGGTAGTCTTCTGTGACTTTTACATCTGTTATTCATACACATTGTGTTTGTCATGTGCTTCAAAATCCCACTATTATATTACTTTAAATTGAAGCCTTGATTGATTTCAATGTTCTTCAGTGCTTGTCTTTGGGGCAGTGTGGTCTGTCTCTTCCTTTTCTATATTTGACCAGTGTTAGCAATCGTCTTTGCATTTGACACTGCCTGTAGTAAATATACCTGTATTTGGTGCAATGTTTGCACTAAGAGTCCCAACTAATTCTGCCTTTGGATTGTTGCGATCGGTACCCTAACAATTGCATTGGCTTGTCCTTATAACAGAGTAAGTGCTACTTGTTGGGGTAGTCTTCTGTGACTTTTACATCTGTTATTCATACACATTGTGTTTGTCATGGCCCACTAAATCCCACACTTACATGACCTTAAAGTGAAGCATTGATTGATTTAAATGTTTATAAGTGCTTCTCTTTGGGGTAGTGTGATCTGTCTGTTCCTTCTCTATATTTGACCAGTGTTAGCAATCTTCTTTGCATTTTACACTGCCTGTAGTAAATGTACCTGCATTTAGGTGCAATGTTTGCACGGAGAGTCCCAATCAAATCTGTCTTTGGATTGTTGCGATCGGTACCCTAACAATGGCATTGGCTTGTCCTTATAACAGAGTAAGTGCTACTTGTTGGGGTAGTCTTCTGTGACTTTTACATCTGTTATTCATACACATTATGTTTGTCATGTGTTTCTAAATTCCACTATTACATTGCTTTAAATTGAAGCCTTGATTGATTTCAATGTTCTTCAGTGCTTGTCTTTGGGGCAGTGTGATCTGTCTGTTCCTTCTCTATATTTGACCAGTGTTAGCAATCTTCTTTGCATTTTACACTGCCTGTAGTAAATGTACCTGCATTTAGGTGCAATGTTTGCACGGAGAGTCCCAACCAAATCTGTCTTTGGATTGTTGCGATCGGTACCCTAACAATGGCATTGGCTTGTCCTTATAACAGAGTAAGTGCTACTTGTTGGGGTAGTCTTCTGTGACTTTTACATCTGTTATTCATACACATTGTGTTTGTCATGTGATTCAAAATTCCACTATTACATTGCTTTAAATTGAAGCCTTGATTGATTTCAATGTTCTTCAGTGCTTGTCTTTGGGGCAGTGTGGTCTGTCTGTTCCTTCTCTATATTTGACCAGTGTTAGCAATATTCTTTGCATTTGACACTGCCTGTAGTAAATGTACCTGCATTTAGGTGCAATGTTTGCACGGAGAGTCCCAACCAAATCTGTCTTTGGATTGTTGCGATCGGTACCCTAACAATGGCATTGGCTTGTCCTTATAACAGAGTAAGTGCTACTTGTTGGGGTAGTCTTCTGTGACTTTTACATCTGTTATTTATACACATTGTGTTTGTCATGGGCCACTAAATCCCACACTTACATTACCTTAAAGTGAAGCGTTGATTGATTTCAATGTTCATAAGTGCTTCTCTTTGGGGTAGTGTGATCTGTGTCTGTTCTTTCTCTATAATTTCCTCTGGTCAATTTCCTCCGTATCAAGTTCATTGAGAATTATCCTTCAACTTGAGTGACTCTCTTTCCTCTAATCACAGAAAGTGCTATTAAGTTGGGGTATTATTCTTCAACGGATGGCAACTAATTTTATATGACTGTGGGAATTACCAGAATGGCTCCCCTTACAACATTTTTGATGTTCTTTTTCTGAAGTTAATTGAACTTTGTTAGAGTATCAAGTTATTGGGAACCACATATTGCCTGCATGCTCTATTAAGTTTGCATGTATTTACAATAGGTTACAATAGTTGTCTAGAAACTCTATATAGAATGAGTGCTGTATGAAGTTTGCTTGTCTGTAACTGCTGTTTTTGCATCGGAAAAGACTCAAGTCTAGTAGACCATTCAAATAATTGGGCCTTTAAGGCAGAGAACCAAAACTCCTCTCAATCCTAATGTTTTGAATGTGTGAAATAGTTTCTCTTGATTCAAATGACGAACCTTAGATAAAGGCAGAGCACTCGTCAAGCTTAAGTACCTGAGTCGTTCACAGCACAGCATTTACCGACGTGGGAGTGGTTGTGGTTGCTGAACATGAACCAATCTTAAGTTCTTCCTGGGAGTTGAGGGCAGCTCCTTGTTATAAGAAATACTCAGGAACATACCTTAACAATGGCATTGGCTTGTCCTTATAACAGAGTAAGTGCTACTTGTTGGGGTAGTCTTCTGTGACTTTTTCATCTGTTATTCATACACATTGTGTTTGTCATGTGCTTCTAAATTCCACTATTACATTGCTTTAAATTGAAGCCTTGATTGATTTCAATGTTCTTCAGTGCTTGTCTTTGGGGCAGTGTGATCTGTCTGTTCCTTCTCTATATTTGACCAGTGTTAGCAATCTTCTTTGCATTTTACACTGCCTGTAGTAAATGTACCTGCATTTAGGTGCAATGTTTGCACTGAGAGTCCCAACTAAATCTATCTTTGGATCGTTGCGATCGGTACCCTAACAATGGCATTGACTTGTCCTTATAAAAGAGTAAGTGCTACTTGTTGGGGTAGTCTTCTGTGACTTTTACATCTGTTATTTATACACATTGTGTTTGTCATGGGCCACTAAATCCCACACTTACATTACCTTAAAGTGAAGCGTTGATTGATTTCAATGTTCATAAGTGCTTGTCTTTGGGGTAGTGTGGTCTGTCTCTTCCTTTTCTATATTTGACCAGTGTTAGCAATCGTCTTTGCATTTTACACTGCCTGTAGTAAATGTACCTGCATTTAGGTGCAATGTTTGCACGGAGAGTCCCAACCAAATCTGTCTTTGGATTGTTGCGATCGGTACCCTAACAATGGCATTGGCTTGTCCTTATAACAGAGTAAGTGCTACTTGGTGGGGTAGTCTTCTGTGACTTTTACATCTGTTATTCATACACATTGTGTTTGTCATGTGCTTCAAAATCCCACTATTATATTACTTTAAATTGAAGCCTTGATTGATTTCAATGTTCTTCAGTGCTTGTCTTTGGGGCAGTGTGGTCTGTCTCTTCCTTTTCTATATTTGACCAGTGTTAGCAATCGTCTTTGCATTTGACACTGCCTGTAGTAAATATACCTGTATTTGGTGCAATGTTTGCACTAAGAGTCCCAACTAATTCTGCCTTTGGATTGTTGCGATCGGTACCCTAACAATTGCATTGGCTTGTCCTTATAACAGAGTAAGTGCTACTTGTTGGGGTAGTCTTCTGTGACTTTTACATCTGTTATTCATACACATTGTGTTTGTCATGGCCCACTAAATCCCACACTTACATGACCTTAAAGTGAAGCATTGATTGATTTAAATGTTTATAAGTGCTTCTCTTTGGGGTAGTGTGATCTGTCTGTTCCTTCTCTATATTTGACCAGTGTTAGCAATCTTCTTTGCATTTTACACTGCCTGTAGTAAATGTACCTGCATTTAGGTGCAATGTTTGCACGGAGAGTCCCAATCAAATCTGTCTTTGGATTGTTGCGATCGGTACCCTAACAATGGCATTGGCTTGTCCTTATAACAGAGTAAGTGCTACTTGTTGGGGTAGTCTTCTGTGACTTTTACATCTGTTATTCATACACATTATGTTTGTCATGTGTTTCTAAATTCCACTATTACATTGCTTTAAATTGAAGCCTTGATTGATTTCAATGTTCTTCAGTGCTTGTCTTTGGGGCAGTGTGATCTGTCTGTTCCTTCTCTATATTTGACCAGTGTTAGCAATCTTCTTTGCATTTTACACTGCCTGTAGTAAATGTACCTGCATTTAGGTGCAATGTTTGCACGGAGAGTCCCAACCAAATCTGTCTTTGGATTGTTGCGATCGGTACCCTAACAATGGCATTGGCTTGTCCTTATAACAGAGTAAGTGCTACTTGTTGGGGTAGTTTTCTGTGACTTTTACATCTGTTATTTATACACATTGTGTTTGTCATGGCCCACTAAATCCCACACTTACATTACCTGAAAGTGAAGCGTTGATTGATTTCAATGTTCTTCAGTGCTTGTCTTTGGGGCAGTGTGGTCTGTCTCTTCCTTTTCTATATTTGACCAGTGTTAGCAATCGTCTTTGCATTTGACACTGCCTGTAGTAAATATACCTGTATTTGGTGCAATGTTTGCACTAAGAGTCCCAACTAATTCTGCCTTTGGATTGTTGCGATCGGTACCCTAACAATGGCATTGGCTTGTACTTATAACAGAGTAAGTGCTACTTGTTGGGGTAGTCTTCTGTGACTTTTACATCTGTTATTCATACACATTGTGTTTGTCATGTGCTTCTAAATTCCACTATTACATTGCTTTAAATTGAAGCCTTGATTGATTTCAATGTTCTTCAGTGCTTGTCTTTGGGGGCAGTGTGATCTGTCTGTTCATTCTCTATATTTGACCTGTGTTAGCAATCTTCTTTACATTTTACACTGCCTGTAGTAAATGTACCTGCATTTAGGTGCAATGTTTGCACTAAGAGTCCCAACTAATTCTGCCTTTGGATTGTTGCGATCGGTACCCTAACAATGGCATTGGCTTGTACTTATAACAGAGTAAGTGCTACTTGTTGGGGTAGTCTTCTGTGACTTTTATATCTGTTATTCATACACATTGTGTTTGTCATGTGCTTCTAAATTCCACTATTACATTGCTTTAAATTGAAGCCTTGATTGATTTCAATGTTCTTCAGTGCTTGTCTTTGGGGGCAGTGTGATCTGTCTGTTCATTCTCTATATTTGACCTGTGTTAGCAATCTTCTTTACATTTTACACTGCCTGTAGTAAATGTACCTGCATTTAGGTGCAATGTTTGCACTAAGAGTCCCAACTAATTCTGCCTTTGGATTGTTGCGATCGGTACCCTAACAATGGCATTGGCTTGTACTTATAACAGAGTAAGTGCTACTTGTTGGGGTAGTCTTCTGTGACTTTTACATCTGTTATTCATACACATTGTGTTTGTCATGTGCTTCTAAATTCCACTATTACATTGCTTTAAATTGAAGCCTTGATTGATTTCAATGTTCTTCAGTGCTTGTCTTTGGGGCAGTGTGATCAGTCTGTTCCTTCTCTATATTTGACCAGTGTTAGCAATCTTCTTTGCATTTTACACTGCCTGTAGTAAATATACCTGCATTTAGGTGCAATGTTTGCACGGAGAGTCCCAACTAAATCTGTCTTTGGATTGTTGCGATCGGTACCCTAACAATGGCATTGGCTTGTACTTATAACAGAGTAAGTGCTACTTGTTGGGGTAGTCTTCTGTGACTTTTACATCTGTTATTCATACACATTGTGTTTGTCATGTGCTTCTAAATTCCACTATTACATTGCTTTAAATTGAAGCCTTGATTGATTTCAATGTTCTTCAGTGCTTGTCTTTGGGGCAGTGTGATCAGTCTGTTCCTTTTCTATATTTGACCAGTGTTAGCAATCTTCTTTGCATTTTACACTGCCTGTAGTAAATATACCTGCATTTAGGTGCAATGTTTGCACTGAGAGTCCAAACTAAATCTGTCTTTGGATTGTTGCGATCGGTACCCTAACAATGGCATTGGCTTGTCCTTATAAAAGAGTAAGTGCTACTTGTTGGGGTAGTTTTCTGTGACTTTTACATCTGTTATTTATACACATTGTGTTTGTCATGGCCCACTAAATCCCACACTTACATTACCTGAAAGTGAAGCGTTGATTGATTTCAATGTTCTTCAGTGCTTGTCTTTGGGGCAGTGTGGTCTGTCTCTTCCTTTTCTATATTTGACCAGTGTTAGCAATCGTCTTTGCATTTGACACTGCCTGTAGTAAATATACCTGTATTTGGTGCAATGTTTGCACTAAGAGTCCCAACTAATTCTGCCTTTGGATTGTTGCGATCGGTACCCTAACAATGGCATTGGCTTGTACTTATAACAGAGTAAGTGCTACTTGTTGGGGTAGTCTTCTGTGACTTTTACATCTGTTATTCATACACATTGTGTTTGTCATGTGCTTCTAAATTCCACTATTACATTGCTTTAAATTGAAGCCTTGATTGATTTCAATGTTCTTCAGTGCTTGTCTTTGGGGGCAGTGTGATCTGTCTGTTCATTCTCTATATTTGACCTGTGTTAGCAATCTTCTTTACATTTTACACTGCCTGTAGTAAATGTACCTGCATTTAGGTGCAATGTTTGCACTAAGAGTCCCAACTAATTCTGCCTTTGGATTGTTGCGATCGGTACCCTAACAATGGCATTGGCTTGTACTTATAACAGAGTAAGTGCTACTTGTTGGGGTAGTCTTCTGTGACTTTTACATCTGTTATTCATACACATTGTGTTTGTCATGTGCTTCTAAATTCCACTATTACATTGCTTTAAATTGAAGCCTTGATTGATTTCAATGTTCTTCAGTGCTTGTCTTTGGGGGCAGTGTGATCTGTCTGTTCATTCTCTATATTTGACCTGTGTTAGCAATCTTCTTTACATTTTACACTGCCTGTAGTAAATGTACCTGCATTTAGGTGCAATGTTTGCACTAAGAGTCCCAACTAATTCTGCCTTTGGATTGTTGCGATCGGTACCCTAACAATGGCATTGGCTTTTACTTATAACAGAGTAAGTGCTACTTGTTGGGGTAGTCTTCTGTGACTTTTACATCTGTTATTCATACACATTGTGTTTGTCATGTGCTTCTAAATTCCACTATTACATTGCTTTAAATTGAAGCCTTGATTGATTTCAATGTTCTTCAGTGCTTGTCTTTGGGGCAGTGTGATCAGTCTGTTCCTTCTCTATATTTGACCAGTGTTAGCAATCTTCTTTGCATTTTACACTGCCTGTAGTAAATATACCTGCATTTAGGTGCAATGTTTGCACGGAGAGTCCCAACTAAATCTGTCTTTGGATTGTTGCGATCGGTACCCTAACAATGGTATTGGCTTGTCCTTATAACAGAGTAAGTGCTGCTTGTTGGGGTAGTTTTTTGTGACTTTTACATCTGTTATTTATACATATTGTGTTTGTCATGTGCTTCTAAATTCCACTATTGCATTGCTTTAAATTGAAGCCTTGATTGATTTCAATGTTCTTCAGTGCTTGTCTTTGGGGCGGTGTGGTCTGTCTCTTCCTTTTCTATATTTGACCAGTGTTAGCAATCTTCTTTGCATTTTACACTGCCTGTAGTAAATGTACCTGCATTTAGGTGCAATGTTTGCACTGAGAGTCCCAACTAAATCTATCTTTGGATCGTTGCGATCGGTACCCTAACAATGGCATTGACTTGTCCTTATAAAAGAGTAAGTGCTACTTGTTGGGGTAGTCTTCTGTGACTTTTACATCTGTTATTCATACACATGTCATTTGTCATGGGCCTCTAAATCCCACACTTACATGACCTTACAGTGAAGCCTTGATTGATTTCAATGTTCTTCAGTGCTTGTCTTTGGGGCAGTGTGATCTGTCTGTTCCTTCTCGATATTTGACCAGTGTTAGCAATCTTCTTTGTATTTTACACTGCCTGTAGTAAATGTACCTGCATTTAGGTGCAATGTTTGCACTGAGAGTCCCAACTAAATCTATCTTTGGATCGTTGCGATCGGTACCCTAACAATGGCATTGACTTGTCCTTATAAAAGAGTAAGTGCTACTTGTTGGGGTAGTCTTCTGTGACTTTTACATCTGTTATTTATACACATTGTGTTTGTCATGTGCTTCTAAATTCCACTATTACATTGCTTTAAATTGAAGCCTTGATTGATTTCAATGTTCTTCAGTGCTTGTCTTTGGGGCAGTGTGGTCTGTCTGTTCCTTCTCTATATTTGACCAGTGTTAGCAATCTTCTTTGCATTTTACACTGCCTGTAGTAAATGTACCTGCATTTAGGTGCAATGTTTGCACGGAGAGTCCCAACCAAATCTGTCTTTGGATTGTTGCGATCGGTACCCTAACAATGGCATTGGCTTGTCCTTATAACAGAGTAAGTGCTACTTGTTGGGGTAGTCTTCTGTGACTTTTACATCTGTTATTTATACACATTGTGTTTGTCATGTGCTTCTAAATTCCACTATTACATTGCTTTAAATTGAAGCCTTGATTGATTTCAATGTTCTTCAGTGCTTGTCTTTGGGGCAGTGTGGTCTGTCTGTTCCTTCTCTATATTTGACCAGTGTTAGCAATCTTCTTTGCATTTTACACTGCCTGTAGTAAATGTACCTGCATTTAGGTGCAATGTTTGCACGGAGAGTCCCAACCAAATCTGTCTTTGGATTGTTGCGATCGGTACCCTAACAATGGCATTGGCTTGTCCTTATAACAGAGTAAGTGCTACTTGTTGGGGTAGTCTTCTGTGACTTTTACATCTGTTATTTATACACATTGTGTTTGTCATGTGCTTCTAAATTCCACTATTACATTGCTTTAAATTGAAGCCTTGATTGATTTCAATGTTCTTCAGTGCTTGTCTTTGGGGCAGTGTGGTCTGTCTCTTCCTTCTCTATATTTGACCAGTGTTAGCAATCTTCTTTGCATTTTACACTGCCTGTATTAAATGTACCTGCATTTAGGTGCAATGTTTGCACTGAGAGTCCCAACCAAATCTGTCTTTGGATTGTTGCGATCGGTACCCTAACAATGGCATTGGCTTGTCCTTATAACAGAGTAAGTGCTACTTGTTGGGGTAGTCTTCTGTGACTTTTACATCTGTTATTTATACACATTGTGTTTGTCATGTGCTTCTAAATTCCACTATTACATTGCTTTAAATTGAAGCCTTGATTGATTTCAATGTTCTTCAGTGCTTGTCTTTGGGGCAGTGTGGTCTGTCTCTTCCTTCTCTATATTTGACCAGTGTTAGCAATCTTCTTTGCATTTTACACTGCCTGTATTAAATGTACCTGCATTTAGGTGCAATGTTTGCACTGAGAGTCCCAACTAAATCTATCTTTGGATCGTTGCGATCGGTACCCTAACAATGGCATTAGCTTGTCCTTATAACAGAGTAAGTGCTACTTGTTGGGGTAGTCTTCTGTGACTTTTACATCTGTTATTTATACACATTGTGTTTGTCATGGGCCACTAAATCCCACACTTACATTACCTTAAAGTGAAGCGTTGATTGATTTCAATGTTCATAAGTGCTTCTCTTTGGGGTAGTGTGATCTGTGTCTGTTCTTTCTCTATAATTTCCTCTGGTCAATTTCCTCCGTATCAAGTTCATTGAGAATTGTCCTTCAACTTGAGTGACTCTCTTTCCTCTAAACACAGAAAGTGCTATTAAGTTGGGGTATTATTCTTCAACGGATGGCAACTAATTTCATATGACTGTGGGAATTACCAGAATGGCTCCCCTTACAAAATTTTTGATGTTCTTTTTCTGAAGTTAATTGAACTTTGTTAGAGTATCAAGTTATTGGGAACCACACATTGCCTGCATGCTCTATTAAGTTTGCATGTATTTACAATAGGTTACAATAGTTGTCTAGAAACTCTATATAGAATGAGTGCTGTATGAAGTTTGCCTCTCTGTAACTGCTGTTTTTGCATCGGAAAAGACTCAAGTCTAGTAGACCATTCAAATAATTGGGCCTTTAAGGCAGAGAACCAAAACTCCTCTCAAACCTAATGTTTTGAATGTGTGAAATAGTTTCTCTTGATTAAAATGATGAACCTTAGGTAAAGGCAGAGCACTCGTCAAGCTTAAGTACCTGAGTCGTTCACAGCACAGCATTTACCGACGTGGGAGTGGTTGTGGTTGCTGAACATGAACCAATCTTAAGTTCTTCCTGGGAGTTGAGGGCAGCTCCTTGTTATAAGAAATACTTAGGAACATGTCTCTAGAGGAAGATGGACTTCATGGAATCAACAGTAAGTGATCATTTGGTTGGCAGGTCATATACAGGTCTTTAAAATTGGTTGGGATCGGTACCTTAACAATAGCATTGGCTTGTCCTTATAACAGAGTATGTGCTACTTGTTGGGGTAGTCTTCTGTGACTTTTACATCTGTTATTCATACACATTGTGTTTGTCATGGCCCACTAAATCCCACACTTACATGACCTTAAAGTGAAGCATTGATTGATTTAAATGTTTATAAGTGCTTCTCTTTGGGGTAGTGTGATCTGTCTGTTCCTTCTCTATATTTGACCAGTGTTAGCAATATTCTTTGCATTTGACACTGCCTGTAGTAAATATACCTGTATTTGGTGCAATGTTTGCACTGAGAGTCCCAACTAAATCTGTCTTTGGATTGTTGCGATCGGTACCCTAACAATGGCATTGGCTTGTCCTTATAACAGAGTAAGTGCTACTTGTTGGGGTAGTCTTCTGTGACTTTTACATCTGTCATTCATACACATGTCATTTGTCATGGGCCTCTAAATCCCACACTTACATGACCTTACAGTGAAGCCTTGATTGATTTCAATGTTTTTCAGTGCTTGTCTTTGAGGCAGTGTGATCTGTCTGTTCATTCTCTATATTTGACCTGTGTTAGCAATCTTCTTTGCATTTTACACTGCCTGTAGTAAATGTACCTGCATTTAGGTGCAATGTTTGCACGGAGAGTCCCAATCAAATCTGTCTTTGGATTGTTGCGATCGGTACCCTAACAATGGCATTGGCTTGTCCTTATAACAGAGTAAGTGCTACTTGTTGGGGTAGTCTTCTGTGACTTTTACATCTGTTATTCATACACATTATGTTTGTCATGTGTTTCTAAATTCCACTATTACATTGCTTTAAATTGAAGCCTTGATTGATTTCAATGTTCTTCAGTGCTTGTCTTTGGGGCAGTGTGATCTGTCTGTTCCTTCTCTATATTTGACCAGTGTTAGCAATCTTCTTTGCATTTTACACTGCCTGTAGTAAATGTACCTGCATTTAGGTGCAATGTTTGCACGGAGAGTCCCAACCAAATCTGTCTTTGGATTGTTGCGATCGGTACCCTAACAATGGCATTGGCTTGTCCTTATAACAGAGTAAGTGCTACTTGTTGGGGTAGTCTTCTGTGACTTTTACATCTGTTATTCATACACATTATGTTTGTCATGTGTTTCTAAATTCCACTATTACATTGCTTTAAATTGAAGCCTTGATTGATTTCAATGTTCTTCAGTGCTTGTCTTTGGGGCAGTGTGATCAGTCTGTTCCTTCTCTATATTTGACCAGTGTTAGCAATCTTCTTTGCATTTTACACTGCCTGTAGTAAATGTACCTGCATTTAGGTGCAATGTTTGCACGGAGAGTCCCAACCAAATCTGTCTTTGGATTGTTGCGATCGGTACCCTAACAATGGCATTGGCTTGTCCTTATAACAGAGTAAGTGCTACTTGTTGGGGTAGTCTTCTGTGACTTTTACATCTGTTATTCATACACATTGTGTTTGTCATGTGCTTCAAAATCCCACTATTATATTACTTTAAATTGAAGCCTTGATTGATTTCAATGTTCTTCAGTGCTTGTCTTTGGGGCAGTGTGGTCTGTCTCTTCCTTTTCTATATTTGACCAGTGTTAGCAATCGTCTTTGCATTTGACACTGCCTGTAGTAAATATACCTGTATTTGGTGCAATGTTTGCACTAAGAGTCCCAACTAATTCTGCCTTTGGATTGTTGCGATCGGTACCCTAACAATTGCATTGGCTTGTCCTTATAACAGAGTAAGTGCTACTTGTTGGGGTAGTCTTCTGTGACTTTTACATCTGTTATTCATACACATTGTGTTTGTCATGGCCCACTAAATCCCACACTTACATGACCTTAAAGTGAAGCATTGATTGATTTAAATGTTTATAAGTGCTTCTCTTTGGGGTAGTGTGATCTGTCTGTTCCTTCTCTATATTTGACCAGTGTTAGCAATCTTCTTTGCATTTGACACTGCCTGTAGTAAATGTACCTGCATTTAGGTGCAATGTTTGCACGGAGAGTCCCAACCAAATCTGTCTTTGGATTGTTGCGATCGGTACCCTAACAATGGCATTGGCTTGTCCTTATAACAGAGTAAGTGCTACTTGTTGGGGTAGTCTTCTGTGACTTTTACATCTGTTATTCATACACATTATGTTTGTCATGTGTTTCTAAATTCCACTATTACATTGCTTTAAATTGAAGCCTTGATTGATTTCAATGTTCTTCAGTGCTTGTCTTTGGGGCAGTGTGATCAGTCTGTTCCTTCTCTATATTTGACCAGTGTTAGCAATCTTCTTTGCATTTTACACTGCCTGTAGTAAATGTACCTGCATTTAGGTGCAATGTTTGCACGGAGAGTCCCAACCAAATCTGTCTTTGGATTGTTGCGATCGGTACCCTAACAATGGCATTGGCTTGTCCTTATAACAGAGTAAGTGCTACTTGTTGGGGTAGTCTTCTGTGACTTTTACATCTGTTATTCATACACATTGTGTTTGTCATGTGCTTCAAAATCCCACTATTATATTACTTTAAATTGAAGCCTTGATTGATTTCAATGTTCTTCAGTGCTTGTCTTTGGGGCAGTGTGGTCTGTCTCTTCCTTTTCTATATTTGACCAGTGTTAGCAATCGTCTTTGCATTTGACACTGCCTGTAGTAAATATACCTGTATTTGGTGCAATGTTTGCACTAAGAGTCCCAACTAATTCTGCCTTTGGATTGTTGCGATCGGTACCCTAACAATTGCATTGGCTTGTCCTTATAACAGAGTAAGTGCTACTTGTTGGGGTAGTCTTCTGTGACTTTTACATCTGTTATTCATACACATTGTGTTTGTCATGGCCCACTAAATCCCACACTTACATGACCTTAAAGTGAAGCATTGATTGATTTAAATGTTTATAAGTGCTTCTCTTTGGGGTAGTGTGATCTGTCTGTTCCTTCTCTATATTTGACCAGTGTTAGCAATCTTCTTTGCATTTTACACTGCCTGTAGTAAATGTACCTGCATTTAGGTGCAATGTTTGCACGGAGAGTCCCAATCAAATCTGTCTTTGGATTGTTGCGATCGGTACCCTAACAATGGCATTGGCTTGTCCTTATAACAGAGTAAGTGCTACTTGTTGGGGTAGTCTTCTGTGACTTTTACATCTGTTATTCATACACATTATGTTTGTCATGTGTTTCTAAATTCCACTATTACATTGCTTTAAATTGAAGCCTTGATTGATTTCAATGTTCTTCAGTGCTTGTCTTTGGGGCAGTGTGATCTGTCTGTTCCTTCTCTATATTTGACCAGTGTTAGCAATCTTCTTTGCATTTTACACTGCCTGTAGTAAATGTACCTGCATTTAGGTGCAATGTTTGCACGGAGAGTCCCAACCAAATCTGTCTTTGGATTGTTGCGATCGGTACCCTAACAATGGCATTGGCTTGTCCTTATAACAGAGTAAGTGCTACTTGTTGGGGTAGTCTTCTGTGACTTTTACATCTGTTATTTATACACATTGTGTTTGTCATGTGCTTCTAAATTCCACTATTACATTGCTTTAAATTGAAGCCTTGATTGATTTCAATGTTCTTCAGTGCTTGTCTTTGGGGCAGTGTGGTCTGTCTCTTCCTTCTCTATATTTGACCAGTGTTAGCAATCTTCTTTGCATTTTACACTGCCTGTATTAAATGTACCTGCATTTAGGTGCAATGTTTGCACTGAGAGTCCCAACCAAATCTGTCTTTGGATTGTTGCGATCGGTACCCTAACAATGGCATTGGCTTGTCCTTATAACAGAGTAAGTGCTACTTGTTGGGGTAGTCTTCTGTGACTTTTACATCTGTTATTTATACACATTGTGTTTGTCATGTGATTCAAAATTCCACTATTACATTGCTTTAAATTGAAGCCTTGATTGATTTCAATGTTCTTCAGTGCTTGTCTTTGGGGCAGTGTGATCTGTCTGTTCCTTCTCTATATTTGACCAGTGTTAACAATCTTCTTTGCATTTTACACTGCCTGTAGTAAATGTACCTGCATTTAGGTGCAATGTTTGCACTGAGAGTCCCAACTAAATCTATCTTTGGATCGTTGCGATCGGTACCCTAACAATGGCATTGGCTTGTCCTTATAACAGAGTAAGTGCTACTTGTTGGGGTAGTCTTCTGTGACTTTTACATCTGTTATTCATACACATTGTGTTTGTCATGTGCTTCTAAATTCCACTATTACATTGCTTTAAATTGAAGCCTTGATTGATTTCAATGTTCTTCAGTGCTTGTCTTTGGGGCAGTGTGGTCTGTCTCTTCCTTCTCTATATTTGACCAGTGTTAGCAATCTTCTTTGCATTTTACACTGCCTGTATTAAATGTACCTGCATTTAGGTGCAATGTTTGCACTGAGAGTCCCAACCAAATCTGTCTTTGGATTGTTGCGATCGGTACCCTAACAATGGCATTGGCTTGTCCTTATAACAGAGTAAGTGCTACTTGTTGGGGTAGTCTTCTGTGACTTTTACATCTGTTATTTATACACATTGTGTTTGTCATGTGCTTCTAAATTCCACTATTACATTGCTTTAAATTGAAGCCTTGATTGATTTCAATGTTCTTCAGTGCTTGTCTTTGGGGCAGTGTGATCTGTCTGTTCCTTCTCTATATTTGACCAGTGTTAGCAATCTTCTTTGCATTTTACACTGCCTGTAGTAAATGTACCTGCATTTAGGTGCAATGTTTGCACGGAGAGTCCCAACCAAATCTGTCTTTGGATTGTTGCGATCGGTACCCTAACAATGGCATTGGCTTGTCCTTATAACAGAGTAAGTGCTACTTGGTGTGGTAGTCTTCTGTGACTTTTACATCTGTTATTCATACACATTGTGTTTGTCATGTGATTCAAAATTCCACTATTACATTGCTTTAAATTGAAGCCTTGATTGATTTCAATGTTCTTCAGTGCTTGTCTTTGGGGCAGTGTGGTCTGTCTGTTCCTTCTCTATATTTGACCAGTGTTAGCAATATTCTTTGCATTTGACACTGCCTGTAGTAAATGTACCTGCATTTAGGTGCAATGTTTGCACGGAGAGTCCCAACCAAATCTGTCTTTGGATTGTTGCGATCGGTACCCTAACAATGGCATTGGCTTGTCCTTATAACAGAGTAAGTGCTACTTGTTGGGGTAGTCTTCTGTGACTTTTACATCTGTTATTCATACACATTGTGTTTGTCATGTGATTCAAAATTCCACTATTACATTGCTTTAAATTGAAGCCTTGATTGATTTCAATGTTCTTCAGTGCTTGTCTTTGGGGCAGTGTGGTCTGTCTGTTCCTTCTCTATATTTGACCAGTGTTAGCAATATTCTTTGCATTTGACACTGCCTGTAGTAAATGTACCTGCATTTAGGTGCAATGTTTGCACGGAGAGTCCCAACCAAATCTGTCTTTGGATTGTTGCGATCGGTACCCTAACAATGGCATTGGCTTGTCCTTATAACAGAGTAAGTGCTACTTGTTGGGGTAGTCTTCTGTGACTTTTACATCTGTTATTCATACACATTGTGTTTGTCATGTGCTTCTAAATTCCACTATTACATTGCTTTAAATTGAAGCCTTGATTGATTTCAATGTTCTTCAGTGCTTGTCTTTGGGGCAGTGTGGTCTGTCTGTTCCTTCTCTATATTTGACCAGTGTTAGCAATATTCTTTGCATTTGACACTGCCTGTAGTAAATGTACCTGCATTTAGGTGCAATGTTTGCACGGAGAGTCCCAACCAAATCTGTCTTTGGATTGTTGCGATCGGTACCCTAACAATGGCATTGGCTTGTCCTTATAACAGAGTAAGTGCTACTTGTTGGGGTAGTCTTCTGTGACTTTTACATCTGTTATTTATACACATTGTGTTTGTCATGGGCCACTAAATCCCACACTTACATTACCTTAAAGTGAAGCGTTGATTGATTTCAATGTTCATAAGTGCTTCTCTTTGGGGTAGTGTGATCTGTGTCTGTTCTTTCTCTATAATTTCCTCTGGTCAATTTCCTCTGTATCAAGTTCATTGAGAATTATCCTTCAACTTGAGTGACTCTCTTTCCTCTAATCACAGAAAGTGCTATTAAGTTGGGGTATTATTCTTCAACTAATGGCAACTAATTTTATATGACTGTGGGAATTACCAGAATGGCTCCCCTTACAACATTTCTGATGTTCTTTTTCTGAAGTTAATTGAACTTTGTTAGAGTATCAAGTTATTGGGAACCACATATTGCCTGCATGCTCTATTAAGTTTGCATGTATTTACAATAGGTTACAATAGTTGTCTAGAAACTCTATATAGAATGAGTGCTGTATGAAGTTTGCTTGTCTGTAACTGCTGTTTTTGCATCGGAAAAGACTCAAGTCTAGTAGACCATTCAAATAATTGGGCCTTTAAGGCAGAGAACCAAAACTCCTCTCAATCCTAATGTTTTGAATGTGTGAAATAGTTTCTCTTGATTCAAATGACGAACCTTAGATAAAGGCAGAGCACTCGTCAAGCTTAAGTACCTGAGTCGTTCACAGCACAGCATTTACCGACGTGGGAGTGGTTGTGGTTGCTGAACATGAACCAATCTTAAGTTCTTCCTGGGAGTTGAGGGCAGCTCCTTGTTATAAGAAATACTCAGGAACATGTCTCTAGAGGAAGATGGACTTCATGGAATCAACAGTAAGTGATCATTTGGTGGGCAGGTCATATACAGGTCTTTAAAATTGGTTGGAATCGGTACCTTAACAATGGCATTGGCTTGTCCTTATAACAGAGTAAGTGCTACTTGTTGGGGTAGTCTTCTGTGACTTTTACATCTGTTATTTATACACATTGTGTTTGTCATGGGCCACTAAATCCCACACTTACATTACCTTAAAGTGAAGCGTTGATTGATTTCAATGTTCATAAGTGCTTGTCTTTGGGGTAGTGTGGTCTGTCTCTTCCTTTTCTATATTTGACCAGTGTTAGCAATCGTCTTTGCATTTGACACTGCCTGTAGTAAATATACCTGTATTTGGTGCAATGTTTGCACTAAGAGTCCGAACTAATTCTGCCTTTGGATTGTTGCGATCGGTACCCTAACAATGGCATTGGCTTGTACTTATAACAGAGTAAGTGCTACTTGTTGGGGTAGTCTTCTGTGACTTTTACATCTGTTATTTATACACATTGTGTTTGTCATGTGCTTCTAAATTCCACTATTACATTGCTTTAAATTGAAGCCTTGATTGATTTCAATGTTCTTCAGTGCTTGTCTTTGGGGCAGTGTGGTCTGTCTGTTCCTTCTCTATATTTGACCAGTGTTAGCAATCTTCTTTGCATTTTACACTGCCTGTAGTAAATGTACCTGCATTTAGGTGCAATGTTTGCACGGAGAGTCCCAACCAAATCTGTCTTTGGATTGTTGCGATCGGTACCCTAACAATGGCATTGGCTTGTCCTTATAACAGAGTAAGTGCTACTTGTTGGGGTAGTCTTCTGTGACTTTTACATCTGTTATTTATACACATTGTGTTTGTCATGTGCTTCTAAATTCCACTATTACATTGCTTTAAATTGAAGCCTTGATTGATTTCAATGTTCTTCAGTGCTTGTCTTTGGGGCAGTGTGGTCTGTCTCTTCCTTCTCTATATTTGACCAGTGTTAGCAATCTTCTTTGCATTTTACACTGCCTGTATTAAATGTACCTGCATTTAGGTGCAATGTTTGCACTGAGAGTCCCAACCAAATCTGTCTTTGGATTGTTGCGATCGGTACCCTAACAATGGCATTGGCTTGTCCTTATAACAGAGTAAGTGCTACTTGTTGGGGTAGTCTTCTGTGACTTTTACATCTGTTATTTATACACATTGTGTTTGTCATGTGCTTCTAAATTCCACTATTACATTGCTTTAAATTGAAGCCTTGATTGATTTCAATGTTCTTCAGTGCTTGTCTTTGGGGCAGTGTGGTCTGTCTCTTCCTTCTCTATATTTGACCAGTGTTAGCAATCTTCTTTGCATTTTACACTGCCTGTATTAAATGTACCTGCATTTAGGTGCAATGTTTGCACTGAGAGTCCCAACCAAATCTGTCTTTGGATTGTTGCGATCGGTACCCTAACAATGGCATTGGCTTGTCCTTATAACAGAGTAAGTGCTACTTGTTGGGGTAGTCTTCTGTGACTTTTACATCTGTTATTTATACACATTGTGTTTGTCATGTGCTTCTAAATTCCACTATTACATTGCTTTAAATTGAAGCCTTGATTGATTTCAATGTTCTTCAGTGCTTGTCTTTGGGGCAGTGTGATCTGTCTGTTCCTTCTCTATATTTGACCAGTGTTAGCAATCTTCTTTGCATTTTACACTGCCTGTAGTAAATGTACCTGCATTTAGGTGCAATGTTTGCACGGAGAGTCCCAACCAAATCTGTCTTTGGATTGTTGCGATCGGTACCCTAACAATGGCATTGGCTTGTCCTTATAACAGAGTAAGTGCTACTTGGTGTGGTAGTCTTCTGTGACTTTTACATCTGTTATTCATACACATTGTGTTTGTCATGTGATTCAAAATTCCACTATTACATTGCTTTAAATTGAAGCCTTGATTGATTTCAATGTTCTTCAGTGCTTGTCTTTGGGGCAGTGTGGTCTGTCTGTTCCTTCTCTATATTTGACCAGTGTTAGCAATATTCTTTGCATTTGACACTGCCTGTAGTAAATGTACCTGCATTTAGGTGCAATGTTTGCACGGAGAGTCCCAACCAAATCTGTCTTTGGATTGTTGCGATCGGTACCCTAACAATGGCATTGGCTTGTCCTTATAACAGAGTAAGTGCTACTTGTTGGGGTAGTCTTCTGTGACTTTTACATCTGTTATTCATACACATTGTGTTTGTCATGTGATTCAAAATTCCACTATTACATTGCTTTAAATTGAAGCCTTGATTGATTTCAATGTTCTTCAGTGCTTGTCTTTGGGGCAGTGTGGTCTGTCTGTTCCTTCTCTATATTTGACCAGTGTTAGCAATATTCTTTGCATTTGACACTGCCTGTAGTAAATGTACCTGCATTTAGGTGCAATGTTTGCACGGAGAGTCCCAACCAAATCTGTCTTTGGATTGTTGCGATCGGTACCCTAACAATGGCATTGGCTTGTCCTTATAACAGAGTAAGTGCTACTTGTTGGGGTAGTCTTCTGTGACTTTTACATCTGTTATTCATACACATTGTGTTTGTCATGTGATTCAAAATTCCACTATTACATTGCTTTAAATTGAAGCCTTGATTGATTTCAATGTTCTTCAGTGCTTGTCTTTGGGGCAGTGTGGTCTGTCTGTTCCTTCTCTATATTTGACCAGTGTTAGCAATATTCTTTGCATTTGACACTGCCTGTAGTAAATGTACCTGCATTTAGGTGCAATGTTTGCACAGAGAGTCCCAACCAAATCTGTTTTTGGATTGTTGCGATCGGTACCCTAACAATGGCATTGGCTTGTCCTTATAACAGAGTAAGTGCTACTTGTTGGGGTAGTCTTCTGTGACTTTTACATCTGTTATTTATACACATTGTGTTTGTCATGGGCCACTAAATCCCACACTTACATTACCTTAAAGTGAAGCGTTGATTGATTTCAATGTTCATAAGTGCTTGTCTTTGGGGTAGTGTGGTCTGTCTCTTCCTTTTCTATATTTGACCAGTGTTAGCAATCGTCTTTGCATTTGACACTGCCTGTAGTAAATATACCTGTATTTGGTGCAATGTTTGCACTAAGAGTCCGAACTAATTCTGCCTTTGGATTGTTGCGATCGGTACCCTAACAATGGCATTGGCTTGTACTTATAACAGAGTAAGTGCTACTTGTTGGGGTAGTCTTCTGTGACTTTTACATCTGTTATTTATACACATTGTGTTTGTCATGTGCTTCTAAATTCCACTATTACATTGCTTTAAATTGAAGCCTTGATTGATTTCAATGTTCTTCAGTGCTTGTCTTTGGGGCAGTGTGGTCTGTCTGTTCCTTCTCTATATTTGACCAGTGTTAGCAATCTTCTTTGCATTTTACACTGCCTGTAGTAAATGTACCTGCATTTAGGTGCAATGTTTGCACGGAGAGTCCCAACCAAATCTGTCTTTGGATTGTTGCGATCGGTACCCTAACAATGGCATTGGCTTGTCCTTATAACAGAGTAAGTGCTACTTGTTGGGGTAGTCTTCTGTGACTTTTACATCTGTTATTTATACACATTGTGTTTGTCATGTGCTTCTAAATTCCACTATTACATTGCTTTAAATTGAAGCCTTGATTGATTTCAATGTTCTTCAGTGCTTGTCTTTGGGGCAGTGTGGTCTGTCTGTTCCTTCTCTATATTTGACCAGTGTTAGCAATCTTCTTTGCATTTTACACTGCCTGTAGTAAATGTACCTGCATTTAGGTGCAATGTTTGCACGGAGAGTCCCAACCAAATCTGTCTTTGGATTGTTGCGATCGGTACCCTAACAATGGCATTGGCTTGTCCTTATAACAGAGTAAGTGCTACTTGTTGGGGTAGTCTTCTGTGACTTTTACATCTGTTATTTATACACATTGTGTTTGTCATGTGCTTCTAAATTCCACTATTACATTGCTTTAAATTGAAGCCTTGATTGATTTCAATGTTCTTCAGTGCTTGTCTTTGGGGCAGTGTGGTCTGTCTCTTCCTTCTCTATATTTGACCAGTGTTAGCAATCTTCTTTGCATTTTACACTGCCTGTATTAAATGTACCTGCATTTAGGTGCAATGTTTGCACTGAGAGTCCCAACCAAATCTGTCTTTGGATTGTTGCGATCGGTACCCTAACAATGGCATTGGCTTGTCCTTATAACAGAGTAAGTGCTACTTGTTGGGGTAGTCTTCTGTGACTTTTACATCTGTTATTTATACACATTGTGTTTGTCATGTGCTTCTAAATTCCACTATTACATTGCTTTAAATTGAAGCCTTGATTGATTTCAATGTTCTTCAGTGCTTGTCTTTGGGGCAGTGTGGTCTGTCTCTTCCTTCTCTATATTTGACCAGTGTTAGCAATCTTCTTTGCATTTTACACTGCCTGTATTAAATGTACCTGCATTTAGGTGCAATGTTTGCACTGAGAGTCCCAACTAAATCTATCTTTGGATCGTTGCGATCGGTACCCTAACAATGGCATTAGCTTGTCCTTATAACAGAGTAAGTGCTACTTGTTGGGGTAGTCTTCTGTGACTTTTACATCTGTTATTTATACACATTGTGTTTGTCATGGGCCACTAAATCCCACACTTACATTACCTTAAAGTGAAGCGTTGATTGATTTCAATGTTCATAAGTGCTTCTCTTTGGGGTAGTGTGATCTGTGTCTGTTCTTTCTCTATAATTTCCTCTGGTCAATTTCCTCCGTATCAAGTTCATTGAGAATTGTCCTTCAACTTGAGTGACTCTCTTTCCTCTAAACACAGAAAGTGCTATTAAGTTGGGGTATTATTCTTCAACGGATGGCAACTAATTTCATATGACTGTGGGAATTACCAGAATGGCTCCCCTTACAAAATTTTTGATGTTCTTTTTCTGAAGTTAATTGAACTTTGTTAGAGTATCAAGTTATTGGGAACCACACATTGCCTGCATGCTCTATTAAGTTTGCATGTATTTACAATAGGTTACAATAGTTGTCTAGAAACTCTATATAGAATGAGTGCTGTATGAAGTTTGCCTCTCTGTAACTGCTGTTTTTGCATCGGAAAAGACTCAAGTCTAGTAGACCATTCAAATAATTGGGCCTTTAAGGCAGAGAACCAAAACTCCTCTCAAACCTAATGTTTTGAATGTGTGAAATAGTTTCTCTTGATTAAAATGATGAACCTTAGGTAAAGGCAGAGCACTCGTCAAGCTTAAGTACCTGAGTCGTTCACAGCACAGCATTTACCGACGTGGGAGTGGTTGTGGTTGCTGAACATGAACCAATCTTAAGTTCTTCCTGGGAGTTGAGGGCAGCTCCTTGTTATAAGAAATACTTAGGAACATGTCTCTAGAGGAAGATGGACTTCATGGAATCAACAGTAAGTGATCATTTGGTTGGCAGGTCATATACAGGTCTTTAAAATTGGTTGGGATCGGTACCTTAACAATAGCATTGGCTTGTCCTTATAACAGAGTATGTGCTACTTGTTGGGGTAGTCTTCTGTGACTTTTACATCTGTTATTCATACACATTGTGTTTGTCATGGCCCACTAAATCCCACACTTACATGACCTTAAAGTGAAGCATTGATTGATTTAAATGTTTATAAGTGCTTCTCTTTGGGGTAGTGTGATCTGTCTGTTCCTTCTCTATATTTGACCAGTGTTAGCAATATTCTTTGCATTTGACACTGCCTGTAGTAAATATACCTGTATTTGGTGCAATGTTTGCACTGAGAGTCCCAACTAAATCTGTCTTTGGATTGTTGCGATCGGTACCCTAACAATGGCATTGGCTTGTCCTTATAACAGAGTAAGTGCTACTTGTTGGGGTAGTCTTCTGTGACTTTTACATCTGTCATTCATACACATGTCATTTGTCATGGGCCTCTAAATCCCACACTTACATGACCTTACAGTGAAGCCTTGATTGATTTCAATGTTTTTCAGTGCTTGTCTTTGAGGCAGTGTGATCTGTCTGTTCATTCTCTATATTTGACCTGTGTTAGCAATCTTCTTTGCATTTTACACTGCCTGTAGTAAATGTACCTGCATTTAGGTGCAATGTTTGCACGGAGAGTCCCAATCAAATCTGTCTTTGGATTGTTGCGATCGGTACCCTAACAATGGCATTGGCTTGTCCTTATAACAGAGTAAGTGCTACTTGTTGGGGTAGTCTTCTGTGACTTTTACATCTGTTATTCATACACATTATGTTTGTCATGTGTTTCTAAATTCCACTATTACATTGCTTTAAATTGAAGCCTTGATTGATTTCAATGTTCTTCAGTGCTTGTCTTTGGGGCAGTGTGATCTGTCTGTTCCTTCTCTATATTTGACCAGTGTTAGCAATCTTCTTTGCATTTTACACTGCCTGTAGTAAATGTACCTGCATTTAGGTGCAATGTTTGCACGGAGAGTCCCAACCAAATCTGTCTTTGGATTGTTGCGATCGGTACCCTAACAATGGCATTGGCTTGTCCTTATAACAGAGTAAGTGCTACTTGTTGGGGTAGTCTTCTGTGACTTTTACATCTGTTATTCATACACATTATGTTTGTCATGTGTTTCTAAATTCCACTATTACATTGCTTTAAATTGAAGCCTTGATTGATTTCAATGTTCTTCAGTGCTTGTCTTTGGGGCAGTGTGATCAGTCTGTTCCTTCTCTATATTTGACCAGTGTTAGCAATCTTCTTTGCATTTTACACTGCCTGTAGTAAATGTACCTGCATTTAGGTGCAATGTTTGCACGGAGAGTCCCAACCAAATCTGTCTTTGGATTGTTGCGATCGGTACCCTAACAATGGCATTGGCTTGTCCTTATAACAGAGTAAGTGCTACTTGTTGGGGTAGTCTTCTGTGACTTTTACATCTGTTATTCATACACATTGTGTTTGTCATGTGCTTCAAAATCCCACTATTATATTACTTTAAATTGAAGCCTTGATTGATTTCAATGTTCTTCAGTGCTTGTCTTTGGGGCAGTGTGGTCTGTCTCTTCCTTTTCTATATTTGACCAGTGTTAGCAATCGTCTTTGCATTTGACACTGCCTGTAGTAAATATACCTGTATTTGGTGCAATGTTTGCACTAAGAGTCCCAACTAATTCTGCCTTTGGATTGTTGCGATCGGTACCCTAACAATTGCATTGGCTTGTCCTTATAACAGAGTAAGTGCTACTTGTTGGGGTAGTCTTCTGTGACTTTTACATCTGTTATTCATACACATTGTGTTTGTCATGGCCCACTAAATCCCACACTTACATGACCTTAAAGTGAAGCATTGATTGATTTAAATGTTTATAAGTGCTTCTCTTTGGGGTAGTGTGATCTGTCTGTTCCTTCTCTATATTTGACCAGTGTTAGCAATCTTCTTTGCATTTGACACTGCCTGTAGTAAATGTACCTGCATTTAGGTGCAATGTTTGCACGGAGAGTCCCAACCAAATCTGTCTTTGGATTGTTGCGATCGGTACCCTAACAATGGCATTGGCTTGTCCTTATAACAGAGTAAGTGCTACTTGTTGGGGTAGTCTTCTGTGACTTTTACATCTGTTATTCATACACATTATGTTTGTCATGTGTTTCTAAATTCCACTATTACATTGCTTTAAATTGAAGCCTTGATTGATTTCAATGTTCTTCAGTGCTTGTCTTTGGGGCAGTGTGATCAGTCTGTTCCTTCTCTATATTTGACCAGTGTTAGCAATCTTCTTTGCATTTTACACTGCCTGTAGTAAATGTACCTGCATTTAGGTGCAATGTTTGCACGGAGAGTCCCAACCAAATCTGTCTTTGGATTGTTGCGATCGGTACCCTAACAATGGCATTGGCTTGTCCTTATAACAGAGTAAGTGCTACTTGTTGGGGTAGTCTTCTGTGACTTTTACATCTGTTATTCATACACATTGTGTTTGTCATGTGCTTCAAAATCCCACTATTATATTACTTTAAATTGAAGCCTTGATTGATTTCAATGTTCTTCAGTGCTTGTCTTTGGGGCAGTGTGGTCTGTCTCTTCCTTTTCTATATTTGACCAGTGTTAGCAATCGTCTTTGCATTTGACACTGCCTGTAGTAAATATACCTGTATTTGGTGCAATGTTTGCACTAAGAGTCCCAACTAATTCTGCCTTTGGATTGTTGCGATCGGTACCCTAACAATTGCATTGGCTTGTCCTTATAACAGAGTAAGTGCTACTTGTTGGGGTAGTCTTCTGTGACTTTTACATCTGTTATTCATACACATTGTGTTTGTCATGGCCCACTAAATCCCACACTTACATGACCTTAAAGTGAAGCATTGATTGATTTAAATGTTTATAAGTGCTTCTCTTTGGGGTAGTGTGATCTGTCTGTTCCTTCTCTATATTTGACCAGTGTTAGCAATCTTCTTTGCATTTTACACTGCCTGTAGTAAATGTACCTGCATTTAGGTGCAATGTTTGCACGGAGAGTCCCAATCAAATCTGTCTTTGGATTGTTGCGATCGGTACCCTAACAATGGCATTGGCTTGTCCTTATAACAGAGTAAGTGCTACTTGTTGGGGTAGTCTTCTGTGACTTTTACATCTGTTATTCATACACATTATGTTTGTCATGTGTTTCTAAATTCCACTATTACATTGCTTTAAATTGAAGCCTTGATTGATTTCAATGTTCTTCAGTGCTTGTCTTTGGGGCAGTGTGATCTGTCTGTTCCTTCTCTATATTTGACCAGTGTTAGCAATCTTCTTTGCATTTTACACTGCCTGTAGTAAATGTACCTGCATTTAGGTGCAATGTTTGCACGGAGAGTCCCAACCAAATCTGTCTTTGGATTGTTGCGATCGGTACCCTAACAATGGCATTGGCTTGTCCTTATAACAGAGTAAGTGCTACTTGTTGGGGTAGTCTTCTGTGACTTTTACATCTGTTATTTATACACATTGTGTTTGTCATGTGCTTCTAAATTCCACTATTACATTGCTTTAAATTGAAGCCTTGATTGATTTCAATGTTCTTCAGTGCTTGTCTTTGGGGCAGTGTGGTCTGTCTCTTCCTTCTCTATATTTGACCAGTGTTAGCAATCTTCTTTGCATTTTACACTGCCTGTATTAAATGTACCTGCATTTAGGTGCAATGTTTGCACTGAGAGTCCCAACCAAATCTGTCTTTGGATTGTTGCGATCGGTACCCTAACAATGGCATTGGCTTGTCCTTATAACAGAGTAAGTGCTACTTGTTGGGGTAGTCTTCTGTGACTTTTACATCTGTTATTTATACACATTGTGTTTGTCATGTGATTCAAAATTCCACTATTACATTGCTTTAAATTGAAGCCTTGATTGATTTCAATGTTCTTCAGTGCTTGTCTTTGGGGCAGTGTGATCTGTCTGTTCCTTCTCTATATTTGACCAGTGTTAACAATCTTCTTTGCATTTTACACTGCCTGTAGTAAATGTACCTGCATTTAGGTGCAATGTTTGCACTGAGAGTCCCAACTAAATCTATCTTTGGATCGTTGCGATCGGTACCCTAACAATGGCATTGGCTTGTCCTTATAACAGAGTAAGTGCTACTTGTTGGGGTAGTCTTCTGTGACTTTTACATCTGTTATTCATACACATTGTGTTTGTCATGTGCTTCTAAATTCCACTATTACATTGCTTTAAATTGAAGCCTTGATTGATTTCAATGTTCTTCAGTGCTTGTCTTTGGGGCAGTGTGGTCTGTCTCTTCCTTCTCTATATTTGACCAGTGTTAGCAATCTTCTTTGCATTTTACACTGCCTGTATTAAATGTACCTGCATTTAGGTGCAATGTTTGCACTGAGAGTCCCAACCAAATCTGTCTTTGGATTGTTGCGATCGGTACCCTAACAATGGCATTGGCTTGTCCTTATAACAGAGTAAGTGCTACTTGTTGGGGTAGTCTTCTGTGACTTTTACATCTGTTATTTATACACATTGTGTTTGTCATGTGCTTCTAAATTCCACTATTACATTGCTTTAAATTGAAGCCTTGATTGATTTCAATGTTCTTCAGTGCTTGTCTTTGGGGCAGTGTGATCTGTCTGTTCCTTCTCTATATTTGACCAGTGTTAGCAATCTTCTTTGCATTTTACACTGCCTGTAGTAAATGTACCTGCATTTAGGTGCAATGTTTGCACGGAGAGTCCCAACCAAATCTGTCTTTGGATTGTTGCGATCGGTACCCTAACAATGGCATTGGCTTGTCCTTATAACAGAGTAAGTGCTACTTGGTGTGGTAGTCTTCTGTGACTTTTACATCTGTTATTCATACACATTGTGTTTGTCATGTGATTCAAAATTCCACTATTACATTGCTTTAAATTGAAGCCTTGATTGATTTCAATGTTCTTCAGTGCTTGTCTTTGGGGCAGTGTGGTCTGTCTGTTCCTTCTCTATATTTGACCAGTGTTAGCAATATTCTTTGCATTTGACACTGCCTGTAGTAAATGTACCTGCATTTAGGTGCAATGTTTGCACGGAGAGTCCCAACCAAATCTGTCTTTGGATTGTTGCGATCGGTACCCTAACAATGGCATTGGCTTGTCCTTATAACAGAGTAAGTGCTACTTGTTGGGGTAGTCTTCTGTGACTTTTACATCTGTTATTCATACACATTGTGTTTGTCATGTGATTCAAAATTCCACTATTACATTGCTTTAAATTGAAGCCTTGATTGATTTCAATGTTCTTCAGTGCTTGTCTTTGGGGCAGTGTGGTCTGTCTGTTCCTTCTCTATATTTGACCAGTGTTAGCAATATTCTTTGCATTTGACACTGCCTGTAGTAAATGTACCTGCATTTAGGTGCAATGTTTGCACGGAGAGTCCCAACCAAATCTGTCTTTGGATTGTTGCGATCGGTACCCTAACAATGGCATTGGCTTGTCCTTATAACAGAGTAAGTGCTACTTGTTGGGGTAGTCTTCTGTGACTTTTACATCTGTTATTCATACACATTGTGTTTGTCATGTGCTTCTAAATTCCACTATTACATTGCTTTAAATTGAAGCCTTGATTGATTTCAATGTTCTTCAGTGCTTGTCTTTGGGGCAGTGTGGTCTGTCTGTTCCTTCTCTATATTTGACCAGTGTTAGCAATATTCTTTGCATTTGACACTGCCTGTAGTAAATGTACCTGCATTTAGGTGCAATGTTTGCACGGAGAGTCCCAACCAAATCTGTCTTTGGATTGTTGCGATCGGTACCCTAACAATGGCATTGGCTTGTCCTTATAACAGAGTAAGTGCTACTTGTTGGGGTAGTCTTCTGTGACTTTTACATCTGTTATTTATACACATTGTGTTTGTCATGGGCCACTAAATCCCACACTTACATTACCTTAAAGTGAAGCGTTGATTGATTTCAATGTTCATAAGTGCTTCTCTTTGGGGTAGTGTGATCTGTGTCTGTTCTTTCTCTATAATTTCCTCTGGTCAATTTCCTCTGTATCAAGTTCATTGAGAATTATCCTTCAACTTGAGTGACTCTCTTTCCTCTAATCACAGAAAGTGCTATTAAGTTGGGGTATTATTCTTCAACTAATGGCAACTAATTTTATATGACTGTGGGAATTACCAGAATGGCTCCCCTTACAACATTTCTGATGTTCTTTTTCTGAAGTTAATTGAACTTTGTTAGAGTATCAAGTTATTGGGAACCACATATTGCCTGCATGCTCTATTAAGTTTGCATGTATTTACAATAGGTTACAATAGTTGTCTAGAAACTCTATATAGAATGAGTGCTGTATGAAGTTTGCTTGTCTGTAACTGCTGTTTTTGCATCGGAAAAGACTCAAGTCTAGTAGACCATTCAAATAATTGGGCCTTTAAGGCAGAGAACCAAAACTCCTCTCAATCCTAATGTTTTGAATGTGTGAAATAGTTTCTCTTGATTCAAATGACGAACCTTAGATAAAGGCAGAGCACTCGTCAAGCTTAAGTACCTGAGTCGTTCACAGCACAGCATTTACCGACGTGGGAGTGGTTGTGGTTGCTGAACATGAACCAATCTTAAGTTCTTCCTGGGAGTTGAGGGCAGCTCCTTGTTATAAGAAATACTCAGGAACATGTCTCTAGAGGAAGATGGACTTCATGGAATCAACAGTAAGTGATCATTTGGTGGGCAGGTCATATACAGGTCTTTAAAATTGGTTGGAATCGGTACCTTAACAATGGCATTGGCTTGTCCTTATAACAGAGTAAGTGCTACTTGTTGGGGTAGTCTTCTGTGACTTTTACATCTGTTATTTATACACATTGTGTTTGTCATGGGCCACTAAATCCCACACTTACATTACCTTAAAGTGAAGCGTTGATTGATTTCAATGTTCATAAGTGCTTGTCTTTGGGGTAGTGTGGTCTGTCTCTTCCTTTTCTATATTTGACCAGTGTTAGCAATCGTCTTTGCATTTGACACTGCCTGTAGTAAATATACCTGTATTTGGTGCAATGTTTGCACTAAGAGTCCGAACTAATTCTGCCTTTGGATTGTTGCGATCGGTACCCTAACAATGGCATTGGCTTGTACTTATAACAGAGTAAGTGCTACTTGTTGGGGTAGTCTTCTGTGACTTTTACATCTGTTATTTATACACATTGTGTTTGTCATAGCCCACTAAATCCCACACTTACATTACCTTAAAGTGAAGCGTTTATTGATTTCAATGTTCATAAGTGCTTGTCTTTGGGGCAGTGTGATCTGTCTGTTCCTTCTCTATATTTGACCAGTGTTAGCAATCTTCTTTGCATTTTACACTGCCTGTAGTAAATGTACCTGCATTTAGGTGCAATGTTTGCACGGAGAGTCCCAACCAAATCTGTCTTTGGATTGTTGCGATCGGTACCCTAACAATGGCATTGGCTTGTACTTATAACAGAGTAAGTGCTACTTGTTGGGGTAGTCTTCTGTGACTTTTACATCTGTTATTTATACACATTGTGTTTGTCATGTGCTTCTAAATTCCACTATTACATTGCTTTAAATTGAAGCCTTGATTGATTTCAATGTTCTTCAGTGCTTGTCTTTGGGGCAGTGTGGTCTGTCTGTTCCTTCTCTATATTTGACCAGTGTTAGCAATCTTCTTTGCATTTTACACTGCCTGTAGTAAATGTACCTGCATTTAGGTGCAATGTTTGCACGGAGAGTCCCAACCAAATCTGTCTTTGGATTGTTGCGATCGGTACCCTAACAATGGCATTGGCTTGTCCTTATAACAGAGTAAGTGCTACTTGTTGGGGTAGTCTTCTGTGACTTTTACATCTGTTATTTATACACATTGTGTTTGTCATGTGCTTCTAAATTCCACTATTACATTGCTTTAAATTGAAGCCTTGATTGATTTCAATGTTCTTCAGTGCTTGTCTTTGGGGCAGTGTGGTCTGTCTGTTCCTTCTCTATATTTGACCAGTGTTAGCAATCTTCTTTGCATTTTACACTGCCTGTAGTAAATGTACCTGCATTTAGGTGCAATGTTTGCACGGAGAGTCCCAACCAAATCTGTCTTTGGATTGTTGCGATCGGTACCCTAACAATGGCATTGGCTTGTCCTTATAACAGAGTAAGTGCTACTTGTTGGGGTAGTCTTCTGTGACTTTTACATCTGTTATTTATACACATTGTGTTTGTCATGTGCTTCTAAATTCCACTATTACATTGCTTTAAATTGAAGCCTTGATTGATTTCAATGTTCTTCAGTGCTTGTCTTTGGGGCAGTGTGGTCTGTCTCTTCCTTCTCTATATTTGACCAGTGTTAGCAATCTTCTTTGCATTTTACACTGCCTGTATTAAATGTACCTGCATTTAGGTGCAATGTTTGCACTGAGAGTCCCAACCAAATCTGTCTTTGGATTGTTGCGATCGGTACCCTAACAATGGCATTGGCTTGTCCTTATAACAGAGTAAGTGCTACTTGTTGGGGTAGTCTTCTGTGACTTTTACATCTGTTATTTATACACATTGTGTTTGTCATGTGCTTCTAAATTCCACTATTACATTGCTTTAAATTGAAGCCTTGATTGATTTCAATGTTCTTCAGTGCTTGTCTTTGGGGCAGTGTGGTCTGTCTCTTCCTTCTCTATATTTGACCAGTGTTAGCAATCTTCTTTGCATTTTACACTGCCTGTATTAAATGTACCTGCATTTAGGTGCAATGTTTGCACTGAGAGTCCCAACCAAATCTGTCTTTGGATTGTTGCGATCGGTACCCTAACAATGGCATTGGCTTGTCCTTATAACAGAGTAAGTGCTACTTGTTGGGGTAGTCTTCTGTGACTTTTACATCTGTTATTTATACACATTGTGTTTGTCATGTGCTTCTAAATTCCACTATTACATTGCTTTAAATTGAAGCCTTGATTGATTTCAATGTTCTTCAGTGCTTGTCTTTGGGGCAGTGTGATCTGTCTGTTCCTTCTCTATATTTGACCAGTGTTAGCAATCTTCTTTGCATTTTACACTGCCTGTAGTAAATGTACCTGCATTTAGGTGCAATGTTTGCACGGAGAGTCCCAACCAAATCTGTCTTTGGATTGTTGCGATCGGTACCCTAACAATGGCATTGGCTTGTCCTTATAACAGAGTAAGTGCTACTTGGTGTGGTAGTCTTCTGTGACTTTTACATCTGTTATTCATACACATTGTGTTTGTCATGTGATTCAAAATTCCACTATTACATTGCTTTAAATTGAAGCCTTGATTGATTTCAATGTTCTTCAGTGCTTGTCTTTGGGGCAGTGTGGTCTGTCTGTTCCTTCTCTATATTTGACCAGTGTTAGCAATATTCTTTGCATTTGACACTGCCTGTAGTAAATGTACCTGCATTTAGGTGCAATGTTTGCACGGAGAGTCCCAACCAAATCTGTCTTTGGATTGTTGCGATCGGTACCCTAACAATGGCATTGGCTTGTCCTTATAACAGAGTAAGTGCTACTTGTTGGGGTAGTCTTCTGTGACTTTTACATCTGTTATTCATACACATTGTGTTTGTCATGTGATTCAAAATTCCACTATTACATTGCTTTAAATTGAAGCCTTGATTGATTTCAATGTTCTTCAGTGCTTGTCTTTGGGGCAGTGTGGTCTGTCTGTTCCTTCTCTATATTTGACCAGTGTTAGCAATATTCTTTGCATTTGACACTGCCTGTAGTAAATGTACCTGCATTTAGGTGCAATGTTTGCACGGAGAGTCCCAACCAAATCTGTCTTTGGATTGTTGCGATCGGTACCCTAACAATGGCATTGGCTTGTCCTTATAACAGAGTAAGTGCTACTTGTTGGGGTAGTCTTCTGTGACTTTTACATCTGTTATTCATACACATTGTGTTTGTCATGTGATTCAAAATTCCACTATTACATTGCTTTAAATTGAAGCCTTGATTGATTTCAATGTTCTTCAGTGCTTGTCTTTGGGGCAGTGTGGTCTGTCTGTTCCTTCTCTATATTTGACCAGTGTTAGCAATATTCTTTGCATTTGACACTGCCTGTAGTAAATGTACCTGCATTTAGGTGCAATGTTTGCACAGAGAGTCCCAACCAAATCTGTTTTTGGATTGTTGCGATCGGTACCCTAACAATGGCATTGGCTTGTCCTTATAACAGAGTAAGTGCTACTTGTTGGGGTAGTCTTCTGTGACTTTTACATCTGTTATTTATACACATTGTGTTTGTCATGGGCCACTAAATCCCACACTTACATTACCTTAAAGTGAAGCGTTGATTGATTTCAATGTTCATAAGTGCTTGTCTTTGGGGTAGTGTGGTCTGTCTCTTCCTTTTCTATATTTGACCAGTGTTAGCAATCGTCTTTGCATTTGACACTGCCTGTAGTAAATATACCTGTATTTGGTGCAATGTTTGCACTAAGAGTCCGAACTAATTCTGCCTTTGGATTGTTGCGATCGGTACCCTAACAATGGCATTGGCTTGTACTTATAACAGAGTAAGTGCTACTTGTTGGGGTAGTCTTCTGTGACTTTTACATCTGTTATTTATACACATTGTGTTTGTCATGTGCTTCTAAATTCCACTATTACATTGCTTTAAATTGAAGCCTTGATTGATTTCAATGTTCTTCAGTGCTTGTCTTTGGGGCAGTGTGGTCTGTCTGTTCCTTCTCTATATTTGACCAGTGTTAGCAATCTTCTTTGCATTTTACACTGCCTGTAGTAAATGTACCTGCATTTAGGTGCAATGTTTGCACGGAGAGTCCCAACCAAATCTGTCTTTGGATTGTTGCGATCGGTACCCTAACAATGGCATTGGCTTGTCCTTATAACAGAGTAAGTGCTACTTGTTGGGGTAGTCTTCTGTGACTTTTACATCTGTTATTTATACACATTGTGTTTGTCATGTGCTTCTAAATTCCACTATTACATTGCTTTAAATTGAAGCCTTGATTGATTTCAATGTTCTTCAGTGCTTGTCTTTGGGGCAGTGTGGTCTGTCTGTTCCTTCTCTATATTTGACCAGTGTTAGCAATCTTCTTTGCATTTTACACTGCCTGTAGTAAATGTACCTGCATTTAGGTGCAATGTTTGCACGGAGAGTCCCAACCAAATCTGTCTTTGGATTGTTGCGATCGGTACCCTAACAATGGCATTGGCTTGTCCTTATAACAGAGTAAGTGCTACTTGTTGGGGTAGTCTTCTGTGACTTTTACATCTGTTATTTATACACATTGTGTTTGTCATGTGCTTCTAAATTCCACTATTACATTGCTTTAAATTGAAGCCTTGATTGATTTCAATGTTCTTCAGTGCTTGTCTTTGGGGCAGTGTGGTCTGTCTCTTCCTTCTCTATATTTGACCAGTGTTAGCAATCTTCTTTGCATTTTACACTGCCTGTATTAAATGTACCTGCATTTAGGTGCAATGTTTGCACTGAGAGTCCCAACCAAATCTGTCTTTGGATTGTTGCGATCGGTACCCTAACAATGGCATTGGCTTGTCCTTATAACAGAGTAAGTGCTACTTGTTGGGGTAGTCTTCTGTGACTTTTACATCTGTTATTTATACACATTGTGTTTGTCATGTGCTTCTAAATTCCACTATTACATTGCTTTAAATTGAAGCCTTGATTGATTTCAATGTTCTTCAGTGCTTGTCTTTGGGGCAGTGTGGTCTGTCTCTTCCTTCTCTATATTTGACCAGTGTTAGCAATCTTCTTTGCATTTTACACTGCCTGTATTAAATGTACCTGCATTTAGGTGCAATGTTTGCACTGAGAGTCCCAACTAAATCTATCTTTGGATCGTTGCGATCGGTACCCTAACAATGGCATTAGCTTGTCCTTATAACAGAGTAAGTGCTACTTGTTGGGGTAGTCTTCTGTGACTTTTACATCTGTTATTTATACACATTGTGTTTGTCATGGGCCACTAAATCCCACACTTACATTACCTTAAAGTGAAGCGTTGATTGATTTCAATGTTCATAAGTGCTTCTCTTTGGGGTAGTGTGATCTGTGTCTGTTCTTTCTCTATAATTTCCTCTGGTCAATTTCCTCCGTATCAAGTTCATTGAGAATTGTCCTTCAACTTGAGTGACTCTCTTTCCTCTAAACACAGAAAGTGCTATTAAGTTGGGGTATTATTCTTCAACGGATGGCAACTAATTTCATATGACTGTGGGAATTACCAGAATGGCTCCCCTTACAAAATTTTTGATGTTCTTTTTCTGAAGTTAATTGAACTTTGTTAGAGTATCAAGTTATTGGGAACCACACATTGCCTGCATGCTCTATTAAGTTTGCATGTATTTACAATAGGTTACAATAGTTGTCTAGAAACTCTATATAGAATGAGTGCTGTATGAAGTTTGCCTCTCTGTAACTGCTGTTTTTGCATCGGAAAAGACTCAAGTCTAGTAGACCATTCAAATAATTGGGCCTTTAAGGCAGAGAACCAAAACTCCTCTCAAACCTAATGTTTTGAATGTGTGAAATAGTTTCTCTTGATTAAAATGATGAACCTTAGGTAAAGGCAGAGCACTCGTCAAGCTTAAGTACCTGAGTCGTTCACAGCACAGCATTTACCGACGTGGGAGTGGTTGTGGTTGCTGAACATGAACCAATCTTAAGTTCTTCCTGGGAGTTGAGGGCAGCTCCTTGTTATAAGAAATACTTAGGAACATGTCTCTAGAGGAAGATGGACTTCATGGAATCAACAGTAAGTGATCATTTGGTTGGCAGGTCATATACAGGTCTTTAAAATTGGTTGGGATCGGTACCTTAACAATAGCATTGGCTTGTCCTTATAACAGAGTATGTGCTACTTGTTGGGGTAGTCTTCTGTGACTTTTACATCTGTTATTCATACACATTGTGTTTGTCATGGCCCACTAAATCCCACACTTACATGACCTTAAAGTGAAGCATTGATTGATTTAAATGTTTATAAGTGCTTCTCTTTGGGGTAGTGTGATCTGTCTGTTCCTTCTCTATATTTGACCAGTGTTAGCAATATTCTTTGCATTTGACACTGCCTGTAGTAAATATACCTGTATTTGGTGCAATGTTTGCACTGAGAGTCCCAACTAAATCTGTCTTTGGATTGTTGCGATCGGTACCCTAACAATGGCATTGGCTTGTCCTTATAACAGAGTAAGTGCTACTTGTTGGGGTAGTCTTCTGTGACTTTTACATCTGTCATTCATACACATGTCATTTGTCATGGGCCTCTAAATCCCACACTTACATGACCTTACAGTGAAGCCTTGATTGATTTCAATGTTTTTCAGTGCTTGTCTTTGAGGCAGTGTGATCTGTCTGTTCATTCTCTATATTTGACCTGTGTTAGCAATCTTCTTTGCATTTTACACTGCCTGTAGTAAATGTACCTGCATTTAGGTGCAATGTTTGCACGGAGAGTCCCAATCAAATCTGTCTTTGGATTGTTGCGATCGGTACCCTAACAATGGCATTGGCTTGTCCTTATAACAGAGTAAGTGCTACTTGTTGGGGTAGTCTTCTGTGACTTTTACATCTGTTATTCATACACATTATGTTTGTCATGTGTTTCTAAATTCCACTATTACATTGCTTTAAATTGAAGCCTTGATTGATTTCAATGTTCTTCAGTGCTTGTCTTTGGGGCAGTGTGATCTGTCTGTTCCTTCTCTATATTTGACCAGTGTTAGCAATCTTCTTTGCATTTTACACTGCCTGTAGTAAATGTACCTGCATTTAGGTGCAATGTTTGCACGGAGAGTCCCAACCAAATCTGTCTTTGGATTGTTGCGATCGGTACCCTAACAATGGCATTGGCTTGTCCTTATAACAGAGTAAGTGCTACTTGTTGGGGTAGTCTTCTGTGACTTTTACATCTGTTATTCATACACATTATGTTTGTCATGTGTTTCTAAATTCCACTATTACATTGCTTTAAATTGAAGCCTTGATTGATTTCAATGTTCTTCAGTGCTTGTCTTTGGGGCAGTGTGATCAGTCTGTTCCTTCTCTATATTTGACCAGTGTTAGCAATCTTCTTTGCATTTTACACTGCCTGTAGTAAATGTACCTGCATTTAGGTGCAATGTTTGCACGGAGAGTCCCAACCAAATCTGTCTTTGGATTGTTGCGATCGGTACCCTAACAATGGCATTGGCTTGTCCTTATAACAGAGTAAGTGCTACTTGTTGGGGTAGTCTTCTGTGACTTTTACATCTGTTATTCATACACATTGTGTTTGTCATGTGCTTCAAAATCCCACTATTATATTACTTTAAATTGAAGCCTTGATTGATTTCAATGTTCTTCAGTGCTTGTCTTTGGGGCAGTGTGGTCTGTCTCTTCCTTTTCTATATTTGACCAGTGTTAGCAATCGTCTTTGCATTTGACACTGCCTGTAGTAAATATACCTGTATTTGGTGCAATGTTTGCACTAAGAGTCCCAACTAATTCTGCCTTTGGATTGTTGCGATCGGTACCCTAACAATTGCATTGGCTTGTCCTTATAACAGAGTAAGTGCTACTTGTTGGGGTAGTCTTCTGTGACTTTTACATCTGTTATTCATACACATTGTGTTTGTCATGGCCCACTAAATCCCACACTTACATGACCTTAAAGTGAAGCATTGATTGATTTAAATGTTTATAAGTGCTTCTCTTTGGGGTAGTGTGATCTGTCTGTTCCTTCTCTATATTTGACCAGTGTTAGCAATCTTCTTTGCATTTGACACTGCCTGTAGTAAATGTACCTGCATTTAGGTGCAATGTTTGCACGGAGAGTCCCAACCAAATCTGTCTTTGGATTGTTGCGATCGGTACCCTAACAATGGCATTGGCTTGTCCTTATAACAGAGTAAGTGCTACTTGTTGGGGTAGTCTTCTGTGACTTTTACATCTGTTATTCATACACATTATGTTTGTCATGTGTTTCTAAATTCCACTATTACATTGCTTTAAATTGAAGCCTTGATTGATTTCAATGTTCTTCAGTGCTTGTCTTTGGGGCAGTGTGATCAGTCTGTTCCTTCTCTATATTTGACCAGTGTTAGCAATCTTCTTTGCATTTTACACTGCCTGTAGTAAATGTACCTGCATTTAGGTGCAATGTTTGCACGGAGAGTCCCAACCAAATCTGTCTTTGGATTGTTGCGATCGGTACCCTAACAATGGCATTGGCTTGTCCTTATAACAGAGTAAGTGCTACTTGTTGGGGTAGTCTTCTGTGACTTTTACATCTGTTATTCATACACATTGTGTTTGTCATGTGCTTCAAAATCCCACTATTATATTACTTTAAATTGAAGCCTTGATTGATTTCAATGTTCTTCAGTGCTTGTCTTTGGGGCAGTGTGGTCTGTCTCTTCCTTTTCTATATTTGACCAGTGTTAGCAATCGTCTTTGCATTTGACACTGCCTGTAGTAAATATACCTGTATTTGGTGCAATGTTTGCACTAAGAGTCCCAACTAATTCTGCCTTTGGATTGTTGCGATCGGTACCCTAACAATTGCATTGGCTTGTCCTTATAACAGAGTAAGTGCTACTTGTTGGGGTAGTCTTCTGTGACTTTTACATCTGTTATTCATACACATTGTGTTTGTCATGGCCCACTAAATCCCACACTTACATGACCTTAAAGTGAAGCATTGATTGATTTAAATGTTTATAAGTGCTTCTCTTTGGGGTAGTGTGATCTGTCTGTTCCTTCTCTATATTTGACCAGTGTTAGCAATCTTCTTTGCATTTTACACTGCCTGTAGTAAATGTACCTGCATTTAGGTGCAATGTTTGCACGGAGAGTCCCAATCAAATCTGTCTTTGGATTGTTGCGATCGGTACCCTAACAATGGCATTGGCTTGTCCTTATAACAGAGTAAGTGCTACTTGTTGGGGTAGTCTTCTGTGACTTTTACATCTGTTATTCATACACATTATGTTTGTCATGTGTTTCTAAATTCCACTATTACATTGCTTTAAATTGAAGCCTTGATTGATTTCAATGTTCTTCAGTGCTTGTCTTTGGGGCAGTGTGATCTGTCTGTTCCTTCTCTATATTTGACCAGTGTTAGCAATCTTCTTTGCATTTTACACTGCCTGTAGTAAATGTACCTGCATTTAGGTGCAATGTTTGCACGGAGAGTCCCAACCAAATCTGTCTTTGGATTGTTGCGATCGGTACCCTAACAATGGCATTGGCTTGTCCTTATAACAGAGTAAGTGCTACTTGTTGGGGTAGTCTTCTGTGACTTTTACATCTGTTATTCATACACATTGTGTTTGTCATGTGATTCAAAATTCCACTATTACATTGCTTTAAATTGAAGCCTTGATTGATTTCAATGTTCTTCAGTGCTTGTCTTTGGGGCAGTGTGGTCTGTCTGTTCCTTCTCTATATTTGACCAGTGTTAGCAATATTCTTTGCATTTGACACTGCCTGTAGTAAATGTACCTGCATTTAGGTGCAATGTTTGCACGGAGAGTCCCAACCAAATCTGTCTTTGGATTGTTGCGATCGGTACCCTAACAATGGCATTGGCTTGTCCTTATAACAGAGTAAGTGCTACTTGTTGGGGTAGTCTTCTGTGACTTTTACATCTGTTATTTATACACATTGTGTTTGTCATGGGCCACTAAATCCCACACTTACATTACCTTAAAGTGAAGCGTTGATTGATTTCAATGTTCATAAGTGCTTCTCTTTGGGGTAGTGTGATCTGTGTCTGTTCTTTCTCTATAATTTCCTCTGGTCAATTTCCTCCGTATCAAGTTCATTGAGAATTATCCTTCAACTTGAGTGACTCTCTTTCCTCTAATCACAGAAAGTGCTATTAAGTTGGGGTATTATTCTTCAACGGATGGCAACTAATTTTATATGACTGTGGGAATTACCAGAATGGCTCCCCTTACAACATTTTTGATGTTCTTTTTCTGAAGTTAATTGAACTTTGTTAGAGTATCAAGTTATTGGGAACCACATATTGCCTGCATGCTCTATTAAGTTTGCATGTATTTACAATAGGTTACAATAGTTGTCTAGAAACTCTATATAGAATGAGTGCTGTATGAAGTTTGCTTGTCTGTAACTGCTGTTTTTGCATCGGAAAAGACTCAAGTCTAGTAGACCATTCAAATAATTGGGCCTTTAAGGCAGAGAACCAAAACTCCTCTCAATCCTAATGTTTTGAATGTGTGAAATAGTTTCTCTTGATTCAAATGACGAACCTTAGATAAAGGCAGAGCACTCGTCAAGCTTAAGTACCTGAGTCGTTCACAGCACAGCATTTACCGACGTGGGAGTGGTTGTGGTTGCTGAACATGAACCAATCTTAAGTTCTTCCTGGGAGTTGAGGGCAGCTCCTTGTTATAAGAAATACTCAGGAACATACCTTAACAATGGCATTGGCTTGTCCTTATAACAGAGTAAGTGCTACTTGTTGGGGTAGTCTTCTGTGACTTTTTCATCTGTTATTCATACACATTGTGTTTGTCATGTGCTTCTAAATTCCACTATTACATTGCTTTAAATTGAAGCCTTGATTGATTTCAATGTTCTTCAGTGCTTGTCTTTGGGGCAGTGTGATCTGTCTGTTCCTTCTCTATATTTGACCAGTGTTAGCAATCTTCTTTGCATTTTACACTGCCTGTAGTAAATGTACCTGCATTTAGGTGCAATGTTTGCACTGAGAGTCCCAACTAAATCTATCTTTGGATCGTTGCGATCGGTACCCTAACAATGGCATTGACTTGTCCTTATAAAAGAGTAAGTGCTACTTGTTGGGGTAGTCTTCTGTGACTTTTACATCTGTTATTTATACACATTGTGTTTGTCATGGGCCACTAAATCCCACACTTACATTACCTTAAAGTGAAGCGTTGATTGATTTCAATGTTCATAAGTGCTTGTCTTTGGGGTAGTGTGGTCTGTCTCTTCCTTTTCTATATTTGACCAGTGTTAGCAATCGTCTTTGCATTTTACACTGCCTGTAGTAAATGTACCTGCATTTAGGTGCAATGTTTGCACGGAGAGTCCCAACCAAATCTGTCTTTGGATTGTTGCGATCGGTACCCTAACAATGGCATTGGCTTGTCCTTATAACAGAGTAAGTGCTACTTGGTGGGGTAGTCTTCTGTGACTTTTACATCTGTTATTCATACACATTGTGTTTGTCATGTGCTTCAAAATCCCACTATTATATTACTTTAAATTGAAGCCTTGATTGATTTCAATGTTCTTCAGTGCTTGTCTTTGGGGCAGTGTGGTCTGTCTCTTCCTTTTCTATATTTGACCAGTGTTAGCAATCGTCTTTGCATTTGACACTGCCTGTAGTAAATATACCTGTATTTGGTGCAATGTTTGCACTAAGAGTCCCAACTAATTCTGCCTTTGGATTGTTGCGATCGGTACCCTAACAATTGCATTGGCTTGTCCTTATAACAGAGTAAGTGCTACTTGTTGGGGTAGTCTTCTGTGACTTTTACATCTGTTATTCATACACATTGTGTTTGTCATGGCCCACTAAATCCCACACTTACATGACCTTAAAGTGAAGCATTGATTGATTTAAATGTTTATAAGTGCTTCTCTTTGGGGTAGTGTGATCTGTCTGTTCCTTCTCTATATTTGACCAGTGTTAGCAATCTTCTTTGCATTTTACACTGCCTGTAGTAAATGTACCTGCATTTAGGTGCAATGTTTGCACGGAGAGTCCCAATCAAATCTGTCTTTGGATTGTTGCGATCGGTACCCTAACAATGGCATTGGCTTGTCCTTATAACAGAGTAAGTGCTACTTGTTGGGGTAGTCTTCTGTGACTTTTACATCTGTTATTCATACACATTATGTTTGTCATGTGTTTCTAAATTCCACTATTACATTGCTTTAAATTGAAGCCTTGATTGATTTCAATGTTCTTCAGTGCTTGTCTTTGGGGCAGTGTGATCTGTCTGTTCCTTCTCTATATTTGACCAGTGTTAGCAATCTTCTTTGCATTTTACACTGCCTGTAGTAAATGTACCTGCATTTAGGTGCAATGTTTGCACGGAGAGTCCCAACCAAATCTGTCTTTGGATTGTTGCGATCGGTACCCTAACAATGGCATTGGCTTGTCCTTATAACAGAGTAAGTGCTACTTGTTGGGGTAGTTTTCTGTGACTTTTACATCTGTTATTTATACACATTGTGTTTGTCATGGCCCACTAAATCCCACACTTACATTACCTGAAAGTGAAGCGTTGATTGATTTCAATGTTCTTCAGTGCTTGTCTTTGGGGCAGTGTGGTCTGTCTCTTCCTTTTCTATATTTGACCAGTGTTAGCAATCGTCTTTGCATTTGACACTGCCTGTAGTAAATATACCTGTATTTGGTGCAATGTTTGCACTAAGAGTCCCAACTAATTCTGCCTTTGGATTGTTGCGATCGGTACCCTAACAATGGCATTGGCTTGTACTTATAACAGAGTAAGTGCTACTTGTTGGGGTAGTCTTCTGTGACTTTTACATCTGTTATTCATACACATTGTGTTTGTCATGTGCTTCTAAATTCCACTATTACATTGCTTTAAATTGAAGCCTTGATTGATTTCAATGTTCTTCAGTGCTTGTCTTTGGGGGCAGTGTGATCTGTCTGTTCATTCTCTATATTTGACCTGTGTTAGCAATCTTCTTTACATTTTACACTGCCTGTAGTAAATGTACCTGCATTTAGGTGCAATGTTTGCACTAAGAGTCCCAACTAATTCTGCCTTTGGATTGTTGCGATCGGTACCCTAACAATGGCATTGGCTTGTACTTATAACAGAGTAAGTGCTACTTGTTGGGGTAGTCTTCTGTGACTTTTACATCTGTTATTCATACACATTGTGTTTGTCATGTGCTTCTAAATTCCACTATTACATTGCTTTAAATTGAAGCCTTGATTGATTTCAATGTTCTTCAGTGCTTGTCTTTGGGGGCAGTGTGATCTGTCTGTTCATTCTCTATATTTGACCTGTGTTAGCAATCTTCTTTACATTTTACACTGCCTGTAGTAAATGTACCTGCATTTAGGTGCAATGTTTGCACTAAGAGTCCCAACTAATTCTGCCTTTGGATTGTTGCGATCGGTACCCTAACAATGGCATTGGCTTGTACTTATAACAGAGTAAGTGCTACTTGTTGGGGTAGTCTTCTGTGACTTTTACATCTGTTATTCATACACATTGTGTTTGTCATGTGCTTCTAAATTCCACTATTACATTGCTTTAAATTGAAGCCTTGATTGATTTCAATGTTCTTCAGTGCTTGTCTTTGGGGCAGTGTGATCAGTCTGTTCCTTCTCTATATTTGACCAGTGTTAGCAATCTTCTTTGCATTTTACACTGCCTGTAGTAAATATACCTGCATTTAGGTGCAATGTTTGCACGGAGAGTCCCAACTAAATCTGTCTTTGGATTGTTGCGATCGGTACCCTAACAATGGCATTGGCTTGTACTTATAACAGAGTAAGTGCTACTTGTTGGGGTAGTCTTCTGTGACTTTTACATCTGTTATTCATACACATTGTGTTTGTCATGTGCTTCTAAATTCCACTATTACATTGCTTTAAATTGAAGCCTTGATTGATTTCAATGTTCTTCAGTGCTTGTCTTTGGGGCAGTGTGATCAGTCTGTTCCTTTTCTATATTTGACCAGTGTTAGCAATCTTCTTTGCATTTTACACTGCCTGTAGTAAATATACCTGCATTTAGGTGCAATGTTTGCACTGAGAGTCCAAACTAAATCTGTCTTTGGATTGTTGCGATCGGTACCCTAACAATGGCATTGGCTTGTCCTTATAAAAGAGTAAGTGCTACTTGTTGGGGTAGTTTTCTGTGACTTTTACATCTGTTATTTATACACATTGTGTTTGTCATGGCCCACTAAATCCCACACTTACATTACCTGAAAGTGAAGCGTTGATTGATTTCAATGTTCTTCAGTGCTTGTCTTTGGGGCAGTGTGGTCTGTCTCTTCCTTTTCTATATTTGACCAGTGTTAGCAATCGTCTTTGCATTTGACACTGCCTGTAGTAAATATACCTGTATTTGGTGCAATGTTTGCACTAAGAGTCCCAACTAATTCTGCCTTTGGATTGTTGCGATCGGTACCCTAACAATGGCATTGGCTTGTACTTATAACAGAGTAAGTGCTACTTGTTGGGGTAGTCTTCTGTGACTTTTACATCTGTTATTCATACACATTGTGTTTGTCATGTGCTTCTAAATTCCACTATTACATTGCTTTAAATTGAAGCCTTGATTGATTTCAATGTTCTTCAGTGCTTGTCTTTGGGGGCAGTGTGATCTGTCTGTTCATTCTCTATATTTGACCTGTGTTAGCAATCTTCTTTACATTTTACACTGCCTGTAGTAAATGTACCTGCATTTAGGTGCAATGTTTGCACTAAGAGTCCCAACTAATTCTGCCTTTGGATTGTTGCGATCGGTACCCTAACAATGGCATTGGCTTGTACTTATAACAGAGTAAGTGCTACTTGTTGGGGTAGTCTTCTGTGACTTTTACATCTGTTATTCATACACATTGTGTTTGTCATGTGCTTCTAAATTCCACTATTACATTGCTTTAAATTGAAGCCTTGATTGATTTCAATGTTCTTCAGTGCTTGTCTTTGGGGGCAGTGTGATCTGTCTGTTCATTCTCTATATTTGACCTGTGTTAGCAATCTTCTTTACATTTTACACTGCCTGTAGTAAATGTACCTGCATTTAGGTGCAATGTTTGCACTAAGAGTCCCAACTAATTCTGCCTTTGGATTGTTGCGATCGGTACCCTAACAATGGCATTGGCTTTTACTTATAACAGAGTAAGTGCTACTTGTTGGGGTAGTCTTCTGTGACTTTTACATCTGTTATTCATACACATTGTGTTTGTCATGTGCTTCTAAATTCCACTATTACATTGCTTTAAATTGAAGCCTTGATTGATTTCAATGTTCTTCAGTGCTTGTCTTTGGGGCAGTGTGATCAGTCTGTTCCTTCTCTATATTTGACCAGTGTTAGCAATCTTCTTTGCATTTTACACTGCCTGTAGTAAATATACCTGCATTTAGGTGCAATGTTTGCACGGAGAGTCCCAACTAAATCTGTCTTTGGATTGTTGCGATCGGTACCCTAACAATGGTATTGGCTTGTCCTTATAACAGAGTAAGTGCTGCTTGTTGGGGTAGTTTTTTGTGACTTTTACATCTGTTATTTATACATATTGTGTTTGTCATGTGCTTCTAAATTCCACTATTGCATTGCTTTAAATTGAAGCCTTGATTGATTTCAATGTTCTTCAGTGCTTGTCTTTGGGGCGGTGTGGTCTGTCTCTTCCTTTTCTATATTTGACCAGTGTTAGCAATCTTCTTTGCATTTTACACTGCCTGTAGTAAATGTACCTGCATTTAGGTGCAATGTTTGCACTGAGAGTCCCAACTAAATCTATCTTTGGATCGTTGCGATCGGTACCCTAACAATGGCATTGACTTGTCCTTATAAAAGAGTAAGTGCTACTTGTTGGGGTAGTCTTCTGTGACTTTTACATCTGTTATTCATACACATGTCATTTGTCATGGGCCTCTAAATCCCACACTTACATGACCTTACAGTGAAGCCTTGATTGATTTCAATGTTCTTCAGTGCTTGTCTTTGGGGCAGTGTGATCTGTCTGTTCCTTCTCGATATTTGACCAGTGTTAGCAATCTTCTTTGTATTTTACACTGCCTGTAGTAAATGTACCTGCATTTAGGTGCAATGTTTGCACTGAGAGTCCCAACTAAATCTATCTTTGGATCGTTGCGATCGGTACCCTAACAATGGCATTGACTTGTCCTTATAAAAGAGTAAGTGCTACTTGTTGGGGTAGTCTTCTGTGACTTTTACATCTGTTATTTATACACATTGTGTTTGTCATGTGCTTCAAAATCCCACTATTATATTACTTTAAATTGAAGCCTTGATTGATTTCAATGTTCTTCAGTGCTTGTCTTTGGGGCAGTGTGGTCTGTCTCTTCCTTTTCTATATTTGACCAGTGTTAGCAATTGTCTTTGCATTTGACACTGCCTGTAGTAAATATACCTGTATTTGGTGCAATGTTTGCACTAAGAGTCCCAACTAATTCTGCCTTTGGATTGTTGCGATCGGTACCCTAACAATGGCATTGGCTTGTACTTATAACAGAGTAAGTGCTACTTGTTGGGGTAGTCTTCTGTGACTTTTACATCTGTTATTCATACACATTGTGTTTGTCATGTGCTTCTAAATTCCACTATTACATTGCTTTAAATTGAAGCCTTGATTGATTTCAATGTTCTTCAGTGCTTGTCTTTGGGGGCAGTGTGATCTGTCTGTTCATTCTCTATATTTGACCTGTGTTAGCAATCTTCTTTGCATTTTACACTGCCTGTAGTAAATGTACCTGCATTTAGGTGCAATGTTTGCACTAAGAGTCCCAACTAATTCTGCCTTTGGATTGTTGCGATCGGTACCCTAACAATGGCATTGGCTTGTACTTATAACAGAGTAAGTGCTACTTGTTGGGGTAGTCTTCTGTGACTTTTACATCTGTCATTCATACACATGTCATTTGTCATGGGCCTCTAAATCCCACACTTACATGACCTTACAGTGAAGCATTGATTGATTTCAATGTTTATAAGTGCTTCTCTTGGGGGTAGTGTGATCTGTGTCTGTTCCTTCTCTATAATTTCCTCTGGTCAATTTCCTCCGTATCAAGTTCATTGAGAATTATCCTTCAACTTGAGTGACTCTCTTTTCTCTAATCACAGAAAGTGCTATTAAGTTGGGGGACATTACCTTAAAGTGAAACGTTGATTGATTTCAATGTTCATAAGTGCTTCTCTTTGGGGTAGTGTGATCTGTGTCTGTTCTTTCTCTATAATTTCCTCTGGTCAATTTCCTCCGTATCAAGTTCATTGAGAATTATCCTTCAACTTGAGTGACTCTCTTTCGTCTAATCACAGAAAGTGCTATTAAGTTGGGGTATTATTCTTCAACGGATGGCAACTAATTTTATATGACTGTGGGAATTACCAGAATGGCTCCCCTTACAAGATACATTTTTGATGTTCTTTTTCTGAAGTTAATTGAACTTTGTTAGAGTATCAAGTTATTGGGAACCACACATTGCCTGCATGCTCCATTAAGTTTGCATGTATTTACAATAGGTTACAATAGTTGTCTAGAAACTCTATATAGAATGAGTGCTGTATGAAGTTTGCTTGTCTGTAACTGCTGTTTTTGCATCGGAAAAGACTCAAGTCTAGTAGACCATTCAAATAATTGGGCCTTTAAGGCAGAGAACCAAAACTCCTCTCAATCCTAATGTTTTGAATGTGTGAAATAGTTTCTCTTGATTCAAATGACGAACCTTAGATAAAGGCAGAGCACTCGTCAAGCTTAAGTACCTGAGTCCCAACCAAATCTGTCTTTGGATTGTTGCGATCGGTACCCTAACAATGGCATTGGCTTGTCCTTATAACAGAGTAAGTGCTACTTGTTGGGGTAGTCTTCTGTGACTTTTACATCTGTCATTCATACACATTGTGTTTGTCATGTGTTTCTAAATTCCACTATTAAATTGCTTTAAATTGAAGCCTTGATTGATTTCAATGTTCTTCAGTGCTTGTCTTTGGGGCAGTGTGATCAGTCTGTTCCTTCTCTATATTTGACCAGTGTTAGCAATCTTCTTTGCATTTTACACTGCCTGTAGTAAATGTACCTGCATTTAGGTGCAATGTTTGCACGGAGAGTCCCAACCAAATCTGTCTTTGGATTGTTGCGATCGGTACCCTAACAATGGCATTGGCTTGTCCTTATAACAGAGTAAGTGCTACTTGTTGGGGTAGTCTTCTGTGACTTTTACATCTGTTATTCATACACATTGTGTTTGTCATGTGCTTCTAAATTCCACTATTACATTGCTTTAAATTGAAGCCTTGATTGATTTCAATGTTCTTCAGTGCTTGTCTTTGGGGCAGTGTGATCAGTCTGTTCCTTCTCTATATTTGACCAGTGTTAGCAATCTTCTTTGCATTTTACACTGCCTGTAGTAAATATACCTGCATTTAGGTGCAATGTTTGCACGGAGAGTCCCAACTAAATCTGTCTTTGGATTGTTGCGATCGGTACCCTAACAATGGTATTGGCTTGTCCTTATAACAGAGTAAGTGCTGCTTGTTGGGGTAGTTTTTTGTGACTTTTACATCTGTTATTTATACATATTGTGTTTGTCATGTGCTTCTAAATTCCACTATTGCATTGCTTTAAATTGAAGCCTTGATTGATTTCAATGTTCTTCAGTGCTTGTCTTTGGGGCGGTGTGGTCTGTCTCTTCCTTTTCTATATTTGACCAGTGTTAGCAATCTTCTTTGCATTTTACACTGCCTGTAGTAAATGTACCTGCATTTAGGTGCAATGTTTGCACTGAGAGTCCCAACTAAATCTATCTTTGGATCGTTGCGATCGGTACCCTAACAATGGCATTGACTTGTCCTTATAAAAGAGTAAGTGCTACTTGTTGGGGTAGTCTTCTGTGACTTTTACATCTGTTATTCATACACATGTCATTTGTCATGGGCCTCTAAATCCCACACTTACATGACCTTACAGTGAAGCCTTGATTGATTTCAATGTTCTTCAGTGCTTGTCTTTGGGGCAGTGTGATCTGTCTGTTCCTTCTCGATATTTGACCAGTGTTAGCAATCTTCTTTGTATTTTACACTGCCTGTAGTAAATGTACCTGCATTTAGGTGCAATGTTTGCACTGAGAGTCCCAACTAAATCTATCTTTGGATCGTTGCGATCGGTACCCTAACAATGGCATTGACTTGTCCTTATAAAAGAGTAAGTGCTACTTGTTGGGGTAGTCTTCTGTGACTTTTACATCTGTTATTTATACACATTGTGTTTGTCATGTGCTTCAAAATCCCACTATTATATTACTTTAAATTGAAGCCTTGATTGATTTCAATGTTCTTCAGTGCTTGTCTTTGGGGCAGTGTGGTCTGTCTCTTCCTTTTCTATATTTGACCAGTGTTAGCAATCGTCTTTGCATTTGACACTGCCTGTAGTAAATATACCTGTATTTGGTGCAATGTTTGCACTAAGAGTCCCAACTAATTCTGCCTTTGGATTGTTGCGATCGGTACCCTAACAATGGCATTGGCTTGTACTTATAACAGAGTAAGTGCTACTTGTTGGGGTAGTCTTCTGTGACTTTTACATCTGTTATTCATACACATTGTGTTTGTCATGTGCTTCTAAATTCCACTATTACATTGCTTTAAATTGAAGCCTTGATTGATTTCAATGTTCTTCAGTGCTTGTCTTTGGGGGCAGTGTGATCTGTCTGTTCATTCTCTATATTTGACCTGTGTTAGCAATCTTCTTTGCATTTTACACTGCCTGTAGTAAATGTACCTGCATTTAGGTGCAATGTTTGCACTAAGAGTCCCAACTAATTCTGCCTTTGGATTGTTGCGATCGGTACCCTAACAATGGCATTGGCTTGTACTTATAACAGAGTAAGTGCTACTTGTTGGGGTAGTCTTCTTTGACTTTTACATCTGTCATTCATACACATGTCATTTGTCATGGGCCTCTAAATCCCACACTTACATGACCTTACAGTGAAGCATTGATTGATTTCAATGTTTATAAGTGCTTCTCTTGGGGGTAGTGTGATCTGTGTCTGTTCCTTCTCTATAATTTCCTCTGGTCAATTTCCTCCGTATCAAGTTCATTGAGAATTATCCTTCAACTTGAGTGACTCTCTTTTCTCTAATCACAGAAAGTGCTATTAAGTTGGGGGACATTACCTTAAAGTGAAACGTTGATTGATTTCAATGTTCATAAGTGCTTCTCTTTGGGGTAGTGTGATCTGTGTCTGTTCTTTCTCTATAATTTCCTCTGGTCAATTTCCTCCGTATCAAGTTCATTGAGAATTATCCTTCAACTTGAGTGACTCTCTTTCGTCTAATCACAGAAAGTGCTATTAAGTTGGGGTATTATTCTTCAACGGATGGCAACTAATTTTATATGACTGTGGGAATTACCAGAATGGCTCCCCTTTCAAGATACATTTTTGATGTTCTTTTTCTGAAGTTAATTGAACTTTGTTAGAGTATCAAGTTATTGGGAACCACACATTGCCTGCATGCTCCATTAAGTTTGCATGTATTTACAATAGGTTACAATAGTTGTCTAGAAACTCTATATAGAATGACTGCTGTATGAAGTTTGCTTGTCTGTAACTGCTGTTTTTGCATCGGAAAAGACTCAAGTCTAGTAGACCATTCAAATAATTGGGCCTTTAAGGCAGAGAACCAAAACTCCTCTCAATCCTAATGTTTTGAATGTGTGAAATAGTTTCTCTTGATTCAAATGACGAACCTTAGATAAAGGCAGAGCACTCGTCAAGCTTAAGTACCTGAGTCCCAACCAAATCTGTCTTTGGATTGTTGCGATCGGTACCCTAACAATGGCATTGGCTTGTCCTTATAACAGAGTAAGTGCTACTTGTTGGGGTAGTCTTCTGTGACTTTTACATCTGTTATTCATACACATTGTGTTTGTCATGTGTTTCTAAATTCCACTATTAAATTGCTTTAAATTGAAGCCTTGATTGATTTCAATGTTCTTCAGTGCTTGTCTTTGGGGCAGTGTGATCAGTCTGTTCCTTCTCTATATTTGACCAGTGTTAGCAATCTTCTTTGCATTTTACACTGCCTGTAGTAAATGTACCTGCATTTAGGTGCAATGTTTGCACGGAGAGTCCCAACCAAATCTGTCTTTGGATTGTTGCGATCGGTACCCTAACAATGGCATTGGCTTGTCCTTATAACAGAGTAAGTGCTACTTGTTGGGGTAGTCTTCTGTGACTTTTACATCTGTTATTCATACACATTGTGTTTGTCATGTGCTTCTAAATTCCACTATTACATTGCTTTAAATTGAAGCCTTGATTGATTTCAATGTTCTTCAGTGCTTGTCTTTGGGGCAGTGTGATCAGTCTGTTCCTTTTCTATATTTGACCAGTGTTAGCAATCTTCTTTGCGTTTTACACTGCCTGTAGTAAATATACCTGCATTTAGGTGCAATGTTTGCACTGAGAGTCCAAACTAAATCTGTCTTTGGATTGTTGCGATCGGTACCCTAACAATGGCATTGGCTTGTCCTTATAAAAGAGTAAGTGCTACTTGTTGGGGTAGTTTTCTGTGACTTTTACATCTGTTATTTATACACATTGTGTTTGTCATGGCCCACTAAATCCCACACTTACATTACCTGAAAGTGAAGCGTTGATTGATTTCAATGTTCATAAGTGCTTGTCTTTGGGGCAGTGTGATCTGTCTGTTCCTTCTCTATATTTGACCAGTGTTAGCAATCTTCTTTGCATTTTACACTGCCTGTAGTAAATGTACCTGCATTTAGGTGCAATGTTTGCACGGAGAGTCCCAACCAAATCTGTCTTTGGATTGTTGCGATCGGTACCCTAACAATGGCATTGGCTTGTCCTTATAACAGAGTAAGTGCTACTTGTTGGGGTAGTCTTCTGTGACTTTTACATCTGTTATTTATACACATTGTGTTTGTCATGGGCCACTAAATCCCACACTTACATTACCTTAAAGTGAAGCGTTGATTGATTTCAATGTTCATAAGTGCTTCTCTTTGGGGTAGTGTGATCTGTGTCTGTTCTTTCTCTATAATTTCCTCTGGTCAATTTCCTCCGTATCAAGTTCATTGAGAATTATCCTTCAACTTGAGTGACTCTCTTTCCTCTAATCACAGAAAGTGCTATTAAGTTGGGGTATTATTCTTCAACGGATGGCAACTAATTTTATATGACTGTGGGAATTACCAGAATGGCTCCCCTTACAACATTTTTGATGTTCTTTTTCTGAAGTTAATTGAACTTTGTTAGAGTATCAAGTTATTGGGAACCACATATTGCCTGCATGCTCTATTAAGTTTGCATGTATTTACAATAGGTTACAATAGTTGTCTAGAAACTCTATATAGAATGAGTGCTGTATGAAGTTTGCTTGTCTGTAACTGCTGTTTTTGCATCGGAAAAGACTCAAGTCTAGTAGACCATTCAAATAATTGGGCCTTTAAGGCAGAGAACCAAAACTCCTCTCAATCCTAATGTTTTGAATGTGTGAAATAGTTTCTCTTGATTCAAATGACGAACCTTAGATAAAGGCAGAGCACTCGTCAAGCTTAAGTACCTGAGTCGTTCACAGCACAGCATTTACCGACGTGGGAGTGGTTGTGGTTGCTGAACATGAACCAATCTTAAGTTCTTCCTGGGAGTTGAGGGCAGCTCCTTGTTATAAGAAATACTCAGGAACATACCTTAACAATGGCATTGGCTTGTCCTTATAACAGAGTAAGTGCTACTTGTTGGGGTAGTCTTCTGTGACTTTTTCATCTGTTATTCATACACATTGTGTTTGTCATGTGCTTCTAAATTCCACTATTACATTGCTTTAAATTGAAGCCTTGATTGATTTCAATGTTCTTCAGTGCTTGTCTTTGGGGCAGTGTGATCTGTCTGTTCCTTCTCTATATTTGACCAGTGTTAGCAATCTTCTTTGCATTTTACACTGCCTGTAGTAAATGTACCTGCATTTAGGTGCAATGTTTGCACTGAGAGTCCCAACTAAATCTATCTTTGGATCGTTGCGATCGGTACCCTAACAATGGCATTGACTTGTCCTTATAAAAGAGTAAGTGCTACTTGTTGGGGTAGTCTTCTGTGACTTTTACATCTGTTATTTATACACATTGTGTTTGTCATGGGCCACTAAATCCCACACTTACATTACCTTAAAGTGAAGCGTTGATTGATTTCAATGTTCATAAGTGCTTGTCTTTGGGGTAGTGTGGTCTGTCTCTTCCTTTTCTATATTTGACCAGTGTTAGCAATCGTCTTTGCATTTTACACTGCCTGTAGTAAATGTACCTGCATTTAGGTGCAATGTTTGCACGGAGAGTCCCAACCAAATCTGTCTTTGGATTGTTGCGATCGGTACCCTAACAATGGCATTGGCTTGTCCTTATAACAGAGTAAGTGCTACTTGGTGGGGTAGTCTTCTGTGACTTTTACATCTGTTATTCATACACATTGTGTTTGTCATGTGCTTCAAAATCCCACTATTATATTACTTTAAATTGAAGCCTTGATTGATTTCAATGTTCTTCAGTGCTTGTCTTTGGGGCAGTGTGGTCTGTCTCTTCCTTTTCTATATTTGACCAGTGTTAGCAATCGTCTTTGCATTTGACACTGCCTGTAGTAAATATACCTGTATTTGGTGCAATGTTTGCACTAAGAGTCCCAACTAATTCTGCCTTTGGATTGTTGCGATCGGTACCCTAACAATTGCATTGGCTTGTCCTTATAACAGAGTAAGTGCTACTTGTTGGGGTAGTCTTCTGTGACTTTTACATCTGTTATTCATACACATTGTGTTTGTCATGGCCCACTAAATCCCACACTTACATGACCTTAAAGTGAAGCATTGATTGATTTAAATGTTTATAAGTGCTTCTCTTTGGGGTAGTGTGATCTGTCTGTTCCTTCTCTATATTTGACCAGTGTTAGCAATCTTCTTTGCATTTTACACTGCCTGTAGTAAATGTACCTGCATTTAGGTGCAATGTTTGCACGGAGAGTCCCAATCAAATCTGTCTTTGGATTGTTGCGATCGGTACCCTAACAATGGCATTGGCTTGTCCTTATAACAGAGTAAGTGCTACTTGTTGGGGTAGTCTTCTGTGACTTTTACATCTGTTATTCATACACATTATGTTTGTCATGTGTTTCTAAATTCCACTATTACATTGCTTTAAATTGAAGCCTTGATTGATTTCAATGTTCTTCAGTGCTTGTCTTTGGGGCAGTGTGATCTGTCTGTTCCTTCTCTATATTTGACCAGTGTTAGCAATCTTCTTTGCATTTTACACTGCCTGTAGTAAATGTACCTGCATTTAGGTGCAATGTTTGCACGGAGAGTCCCAACCAAATCTGTCTTTGGATTGTTGCGATCGGTACCCTAACAATGGCATTGGCTTGTCCTTATAACAGAGTAAGTGCTACTTGTTGGGGTAGTTTTCTGTGACTTTTACATCTGTTATTTATACACATTGTGTTTGTCATGGCCCACTAAATCCCACACTTACATTACCTGAAAGTGAAGCGTTGATTGATTTCAATGTTCTTCAGTGCTTGTCTTTGGGGCAGTGTGGTCTGTCTCTTCCTTTTCTATATTTGACCAGTGTTAGCAATCGTCTTTGCATTTGACACTGCCTGTAGTAAATATACCTGTATTTGGTGCAATGTTTGCACTAAGAGTCCCAACTAATTCTGCCTTTGGATTGTTGCGATCGGTACCCTAACAATGGCATTGGCTTGTACTTATAACAGAGTAAGTGCTACTTGTTGGGGTAGTCTTCTGTGACTTTTACATCTGTTATTCATACACATTGTGTTTGTCATGTGCTTCTAAATTCCACTATTACATTGCTTTAAATTGAAGCCTTGATTGATTTCAATGTTCTTCAGTGCTTGTCTTTGGGGGCAGTGTGATCTGTCTGTTCATTCTCTATATTTGACCTGTGTTAGCAATCTTCTTTACATTTTACACTGCCTGTAGTAAATGTACCTGCATTTAGGTGCAATGTTTGCACTAAGAGTCCCAACTAATTCTGCCTTTGGATTGTTGCGATCGGTACCCTAACAATGGCATTGGCTTGTACTTATAACAGAGTAAGTGCTACTTGTTGGGGTAGTCTTCTGTGACTTTTACATCTGTTATTCATACACATTGTGTTTGTCATGTGCTTCTAAATTCCACTATTACATTGCTTTAAATTGAAGCCTTGATTGATTTCAATGTTCTTCAGTGCTTGTCTTTGGGGGCAGTGTGATCTGTCTGTTCATTCTCTATATTTGACCTGTGTTAGCAATCTTCTTTACATTTTACACTGCCTGTAGTAAATGTACCTGCATTTAGGTGCAATGTTTGCACTAAGAGTCCCAACTAATTCTGCCTTTGGATTGTTGCGATCGGTACCCTAACAATGGCATTGGCTTGTACTTATAACAGAGTAAGTGCTACTTGTTGGGGTAGTCTTCTGTGACTTTTACATCTGTTATTCATACACATTGTGTTTGTCATGTGCTTCTAAATTCCACTATTACATTGCTTTAAATTGAAGCCTTGATTGATTTCAATGTTCTTCAGTGCTTGTCTTTGGGGCAGTGTGATCAGTCTGTTCCTTCTCTATATTTGACCAGTGTTAGCAATCTTCTTTGCATTTTACACTGCCTGTAGTAAATATACCTGCATTTAGGTGCAATGTTTGCACGGAGAGTCCCAACTAAATCTGTCTTTGGATTGTTGCGATCGGTACCCTAACAATGGCATTGGCTTGTACTTATAACAGAGTAAGTGCTACTTGTTGGGGTAGTCTTCTGTGACTTTTACATCTGTTATTCATACACATTGTGTTTGTCATGTGCTTCTAAATTCCACTATTACATTGCTTTAAATTGAAGCCTTGATTGATTTCAATGTTCTTCAGTGCTTGTCTTTGGGGCAGTGTGATCAGTCTGTTCCTTTTCTATATTTGACCAGTGTTAGCAATCTTCTTTGCATTTTACACTGCCTGTAGTAAATATACCTGCATTTAGGTGCAATGTTTGCACTGAGAGTCCAAACTAAATCTGTCTTTGGATTGTTGCGATCGGTACCCTAACAATGGCATTGGCTTGTCCTTATAAAAGAGTAAGTGCTACTTGTTGGGGTAGTTTTCTGTGACTTTTACATCTGTTATTTATACACATTGTGTTTGTCATGGCCCACTAAATCCCACACTTACATTACCTGAAAGTGAAGCGTTGATTGATTTCAATGTTCTTCAGTGCTTGTCTTTGGGGCAGTGTGGTCTGTCTCTTCCTTTTCTATATTTGACCAGTGTTAGCAATCGTCTTTGCATTTGACACTGCCTGTAGTAAATATACCTGTATTTGGTGCAATGTTTGCACTAAGAGTCCCAACTAATTCTGCCTTTGGATTGTTGCGATCGGTACCCTAACAATGGCATTGGCTTGTACTTATAACAGAGTAAGTGCTACTTGTTGGGGTAGTCTTCTGTGACTTTTACATCTGTTATTCATACACATTGTGTTTGTCATGTGCTTCTAAATTCCACTATTACATTGCTTTAAATTGAAGCCTTGATTGATTTCAATGTTCTTCAGTGCTTGTCTTTGGGGGCAGTGTGATCTGTCTGTTCATTCTCTATATTTGACCTGTGTTAGCAATCTTCTTTACATTTTACACTGCCTGTAGTAAATGTACCTGCATTTAGGTGCAATGTTTGCACTAAGAGTCCCAACTAATTCTGCCTTTGGATTGTTGCGATCGGTACCCTAACAATGGCATTGGCTTGTACTTATAACAGAGTAAGTGCTACTTGTTGGGGTAGTCTTCTGTGACTTTTACATCTGTTATTCATACACATTGTGTTTGTCATGTGCTTCTAAATTCCACTATTACATTGCTTTAAATTGAAGCCTTGATTGATTTCAATGTTCTTCAGTGCTTGTCTTTGGGGGCAGTGTGATCTGTCTGTTCATTCTCTATATTTGACCTGTGTTAGCAATCTTCTTTACATTTTACACTGCCTGTAGTAAATGTACCTGCATTTAGGTGCAATGTTTGCACTAAGAGTCCCAACTAATTCTGCCTTTGGATTGTTGCGATCGGTACCCTAACAATGGCATTGGCTTTTACTTATAACAGAGTAAGTGCTACTTGTTGGGGTAGTCTTCTGTGACTTTTACATCTGTTATTCATACACATTGTGTTTGTCATGTGCTTCTAAATTCCACTATTACATTGCTTTAAATTGAAGCCTTGATTGATTTCAATGTTCTTCAGTGCTTGTCTTTGGGGCAGTGTGATCAGTCTGTTCCTTCTCTATATTTGACCAGTGTTAGCAATCTTCTTTGCATTTTACACTGCCTGTAGTAAATATACCTGCATTTAGGTGCAATGTTTGCACGGAGAGTCCCAACTAAATCTGTCTTTGGATTGTTGCGATCGGTACCCTAACAATGGTATTGGCTTGTCCTTATAACAGAGTAAGTGCTGCTTGTTGGGGTAGTTTTTTGTGACTTTTACATCTGTTATTTATACATATTGTGTTTGTCATGTGCTTCTAAATTCCACTATTGCATTGCTTTAAATTGAAGCCTTGATTGATTTCAATGTTCTTCAGTGCTTGTCTTTGGGGCGGTGTGGTCTGTCTCTTCCTTTTCTATATTTGACCAGTGTTAGCAATCTTCTTTGCATTTTACACTGCCTGTAGTAAATGTACCTGCATTTAGGTGCAATGTTTGCACTGAGAGTCCCAACTAAATCTATCTTTGGATCGTTGCGATCGGTACCCTAACAATGGCATTGACTTGTCCTTATAAAAGAGTAAGTGCTACTTGTTGGGGTAGTCTTCTGTGACTTTTACATCTGTTATTCATACACATGTCATTTGTCATGGGCCTCTAAATCCCACACTTACATGACCTTACAGTGAAGCCTTGATTGATTTCAATGTTCTTCAGTGCTTGTCTTTGGGGCAGTGTGATCTGTCTGTTCCTTCTCGATATTTGACCAGTGTTAGCAATCTTCTTTGTATTTTACACTGCCTGTAGTAAATGTACCTGCATTTAGGTGCAATGTTTGCACTGAGAGTCCCAACTAAATCTATCTTTGGATCGTTGCGATCGGTACCCTAACAATGGCATTGACTTGTCCTTATAAAAGAGTAAGTGCTACTTGTTGGGGTAGTCTTCTGTGACTTTTACATCTGTTATTTATACACATTGTGTTTGTCATGTGCTTCAAAATCCCACTATTATATTACTTTAAATTGAAGCCTTGATTGATTTCAATGTTCTTCAGTGCTTGTCTTTGGGGCAGTGTGGTCTGTCTCTTCCTTTTCTATATTTGACCAGTGTTAGCAATTGTCTTTGCATTTGACACTGCCTGTAGTAAATATACCTGTATTTGGTGCAATGTTTGCACTAAGAGTCCCAACTAATTCTGCCTTTGGATTGTTGCGATCGGTACCCTAACAATGGCATTGGCTTGTACTTATAACAGAGTAAGTGCTACTTGTTGGGGTAGTCTTCTGTGACTTTTACATCTGTTATTCATACACATTGTGTTTGTCATGTGCTTCTAAATTCCACTATTACATTGCTTTAAATTGAAGCCTTGATTGATTTCAATGTTCTTCAGTGCTTGTCTTTGGGGGCAGTGTGATCTGTCTGTTCATTCTCTATATTTGACCTGTGTTAGCAATCTTCTTTGCATTTTACACTGCCTGTAGTAAATGTACCTGCATTTAGGTGCAATGTTTGCACTAAGAGTCCCAACTAATTCTGCCTTTGGATTGTTGCGATCGGTACCCTAACAATGGCATTGGCTTGTACTTATAACAGAGTAAGTGCTACTTGTTGGGGTAGTCTTCTGTGACTTTTACATCTGTCATTCATACACATGTCATTTGTCATGGGCCTCTAAATCCCACACTTACATGACCTTACAGTGAAGCATTGATTGATTTCAATGTTTATAAGTGCTTCTCTTGGGGGTAGTGTGATCTGTGTCTGTTCCTTCTCTATAATTTCCTCTGGTCAATTTCCTCCGTATCAAGTTCATTGAGAATTATCCTTCAACTTGAGTGACTCTCTTTTCTCTAATCACAGAAAGTGCTATTAAGTTGGGGGACATTACCTTAAAGTGAAACGTTGATTGATTTCAATGTTCATAAGTGCTTCTCTTTGGGGTAGTGTGATCTGTGTCTGTTCTTTCTCTATAATTTCCTCTGGTCAATTTCCTCCGTATCAAGTTCATTGAGAATTATCCTTCAACTTGAGTGACTCTCTTTCGTCTAATCACAGAAAGTGCTATTAAGTTGGGGTATTATTCTTCAACGGATGGCAACTAATTTTATATGACTGTGGGAATTACCAGAATGGCTCCCCTTACAAGATACATTTTTGATGTTCTTTTTCTGAAGTTAATTGAACTTTGTTAGAGTATCAAGTTATTGGGAACCACACATTGCCTGCATGCTCCATTAAGTTTGCATGTATTTACAATAGGTTACAATAGTTGTCTAGAAACTCTATATAGAATGAGTGCTGTATGAAGTTTGCTTGTCTGTAACTGCTGTTTTTGCATCGGAAAAGACTCAAGTCTAGTAGACCATTCAAATAATTGGGCCTTTAAGGCAGAGAACCAAAACTCCTCTCAATCCTAATGTTTTGAATGTGTGAAATAGTTTCTCTTGATTCAAATGACGAACCTTAGATAAAGGCAGAGCACTCGTCAAGCTTAAGTACCTGAGTCCCAACCAAATCTGTCTTTGGATTGTTGCGATCGGTACCCTAACAATGGCATTGGCTTGTCCTTATAACAGAGTAAGTGCTACTTGTTGGGGTAGTCTTCTGTGACTTTTACATCTGTTATTCATACACATTGTGTTTGTCATGTGTTTCTAAATTCCACTATTAAATTGCTTTAAATTGAAGCCTTGATTGATTTCAATGTTCTTCAGTGCTTGTCTTTGGGGCAGTGTGATCAGTCTGTTCCTTCTCTATATTTGACCAGTGTTAGCAATCTTCTTTGCATTTTACACTGCCTGTAGTAAATGTACCTGCATTTAGGTGCAATGTTTGCACGGAGAGTCCCAACCAAATCTGTCTTTGGATTGTTGCGATCGGTACCCTAACAATGGCATTGGCTTGTCCTTATAACAGAGTAAGTGCTACTTGTTGGGGTAGTCTTCTGTGACTTTTACATCTGTTATTCATACACATTGTGTTTGTCATGTGCTTCTAAATTCCACTATTACATTGCTTTAAATTGAAGCCTTGATTGATTTCAATGTTCTTCAGTGCTTGTCTTTGGGGCAGTGTGATCAGTCTGTTCCTTCTCTATATTTGACCAGTGTTAGCAATCTTCTTTGCATTTTACACTGCCTGTAGTAAATATACCTGCATTTAGGTGCAATGTTTGCACGGAGAGTCCCAACTAAATCTGTCTTTGGATTGTTGCGATCGGTACCCTAACAATGGTATTGGCTTGTCCTTATAACAGAGTAAGTGCTGCTTGTTGGGGTAGTTTTTTGTGACTTTTACATCTGTTATTTATACATATTGTGTTTGTCATGTGCTTCTAAATTCCACTATTGCATTGCTTTAAATTGAAGCCTTGATTGATTTCAATGTTCTTCAGTGCTTGTCTTTGGGGCGGTGTGGTCTGTCTCTTCCTTTTCTATATTTGACCAGTGTTAGCAATCTTCTTTGCATTTTACACTGCCTGTAGTAAATGTACCTGCATTTAGGTGCAATGTTTGCACTGAGAGTCCCAACTAAATCTATCTTTGGATCGTTGCGATCGGTACCCTAACAATGGCATTGACTTGTCCTTATAAAAGAGTAAGTGCTACTTGTTGGGGTAGTCTTCTGTGACTTTTACATCTGTTATTCATACACATGTCATTTGTCATGGGCCTCTAAATCCCACACTTACATGACCTTACAGTGAAGCCTTGATTGATTTCAATGTTCTTCAGTGCTTGTCTTTGGGGCAGTGTGATCTGTCTGTTCCTTCTCGATATTTGACCAGTGTTAGCAATCTTCTTTGTATTTTACACTGCCTGTAGTAAATGTACCTGCATTTAGGTGCAATGTTTGCACTGAGAGTCCCAACTAAATCTATCTTTGGATCGTTGCGATCGGTACCCTAACAATGGCATTGACTTGTCCTTATAAAAGAGTAAGTGCTACTTGTTGGGGTAGTCTTCTGTGACTTTTACATCTGTTATTTATACACATTGTGTTTGTCATGTGCTTCAAAATCCCACTATTATATTACTTTAAATTGAAGCCTTGATTGATTTCAATGTTCTTCAGTGCTTGTCTTTGGGGCAGTGTGGTCTGTCTCTTCCTTTTCTATATTTGACCAGTGTTAGCAATCGTCTTTGCATTTGACACTGCCTGTAGTAAATATACCTGTATTTGGTGCAATGTTTGCACTAAGAGTCCCAACTAATTCTGCCTTTGGATTGTTGCGATCGGTACCCTAACAATGGCATTGGCTTGTACTTATAACAGAGTAAGTGCTACTTGTTGGGGTAGTCTTCTGTGACTTTTACATCTGTTATTCATACACATTGTGTTTGTCATGTGCTTCTAAATTCCACTATTACATTGCTTTAAATTGAAGCCTTGATTGATTTCAATGTTCTTCAGTGCTTGTCTTTGGGGGCAGTGTGATCTGTCTGTTCATTCTCTATATTTGACCTGTGTTAGCAATCTTCTTTGCATTTTACACTGCCTGTAGTAAATGTACCTGCATTTAGGTGCAATGTTTGCACTAAGAGTCCCAACTAATTCTGCCTTTGGATTGTTGCGATCGGTACCCTAACAATGGCATTGGCTTGTACTTATAACAGAGTAAGTGCTACTTGTTGGGGTAGTCTTCTTTGACTTTTACATCTGTCATTCATACACATGTCATTTGTCATGGGCCTCTAAATCCCACACTTACATGACCTTACAGTGAAGCATTGATTGATTTCAATGTTTATAAGTGCTTCTCTTGGGGGTAGTGTGATCTGTGTCTGTTCCTTCTCTATAATTTCCTCTGGTCAATTTCCTCCGTATCAAGTTCATTGAGAATTATCCTTCAACTTGAGTGACTCTCTTTTCTCTAATCACAGAAAGTGCTATTAAGTTGGGGGACATTACCTTAAAGTGAAACGTTGATTGATTTCAATGTTCATAAGTGCTTCTCTTTGGGGTAGTGTGATCTGTGTCTGTTCTTTCTCTATAATTTCCTCTGGTCAATTTCCTCCGTATCAAGTTCATTGAGAATTATCCTTCAACTTGAGTGACTCTCTTTCGTCTAATCACAGAAAGTGCTATTAAGTTGGGGTATTATTCTTCAACGGATGGCAACTAATTTTATATGACTGTGGGAATTACCAGAATGGCTCCCCTTTCAAGATACATTTTTGATGTTCTTTTTCTGAAGTTAATTGAACTTTGTTAGAGTATCAAGTTATTGGGAACCACACATTGCCTGCATGCTCCATTAAGTTTGCATGTATTTACAATAGGTTACAATAGTTGTCTAGAAACTCTATATAGAATGACTGCTGTATGAAGTTTGCTTGTCTGTAACTGCTGTTTTTGCATCGGAAAAGACTCAAGTCTAGTAGACCATTCAAATAATTGGGCCTTTAAGGCAGAGAACCAAAACTCCTCTCAATCCTAATGTTTTGAATGTGTGAAATAGTTTCTCTTGATTCAAATGACGAACCTTAGATAAAGGCAGAGCACTCGTCAAGCTTAAGTACCTGAGTCCCAACCAAATCTGTCTTTGGATTGTTGCGATCGGTACCCTAACAATGGCATTGGCTTGTCCTTATAACAGAGTAAGTGCTACTTGTTGGGGTAGTCTTCTGTGACTTTTACATCTGTTATTCATACACATTGTGTTTGTCATGTGTTTCTAAATTCCACTATTAAATTGCTTTAAATTGAAGCCTTGATTGATTTCAATGTTCTTCAGTGCTTGTCTTTGGGGCAGTGTGATCAGTCTGTTCCTTCTCTATATTTGACCAGTGTTAGCAATCTTCTTTGCATTTTACACTGCCTGTAGTAAATGTACCTGCATTTAGGTGCAATGTTTGCACGGAGAGTCCCAACCAAATCTGTCTTTGGATTGTTGCGATCGGTACCCTAACAATGGCATTGGCTTGTCCTTATAACAGAGTAAGTGCTACTTGTTGGGGTAGTCTTCTGTGACTTTTACATCTGTTATTCATACACATTGTGTTTGTCATGTGCTTCTAAATTCCACTATTACATTGCTTTAAATTGAAGCCTTGATTGATTTCAATGTTCTTCAGTGCTTGTCTTTGGGGCAGTGTGATCAGTCTGTTCCTTTTCTATATTTGACCAGTGTTAGCAATCTTCTTTGCGTTTTACACTGCCTGTAGTAAATATACCTGCATTTAGGTGCAATGTTTGCACTGAGAGTCCAAACTAAATCTGTCTTTGGATTGTTGCGATCGGTACCCTAACAATGGCATTGGCTTGTCCTTATAAAAGAGTAAGTGCTACTTGTTGGGGTAGTTTTCTGTGACTTTTACATCTGTTATTTATACACATTGTGTTTGTCATGGCCCACTAAATCCCACACTTACATTACCTGAAAGTGAAGCGTTGATTGATTTCAATGTTCATAAGTGCTTGTCTTTGGGGCAGTGTGATCTGTCTGTTCCTTCTCTATATTTGACCAGTGTTAGCAATCTTCTTTGCATTTTACACTGCCTGTAGTAAATGTACCTGCATTTAGGTGCAATGTTTGCACGGAGAGTCCCAACCAAATCTGTCTTTGGATTGTTGCGATCGGTACCCTAACAATGGCATTGGCTTGTCCTTATAACAGAGTAAGTGCTACTTGGTGGGGTAGTCTTCTGTGACTTTTACATCTGTTATTCATACACATTGTGTTTGTCATGTGATTCAAAATTCCACTATTACATTGCTTTAAATTGAAGCCTTGATTGATTTCAATGTTCTTCAGTGCTTGTCTTTGGGGCAGTGTGGTCTGTCTGTTCCTTCTCTATATTTGACCAGTGTTAGCAATATTCTTTGCATTTGACACTGCCTGTAGTAAATGTACCTGCATTTAGGTGCAATGTTTGCACTGAGAGTCCCAACTAAATCTATCTTTGGATCGTTGCGATCGGTACCCTAACAATGGCATTGACTTGTCCTTATAAAAGAGTAAGTGCTACTTGTTGGGGTAGTCTTCGGTGACTTTTACATCTGTTATTTATACACATTGTGTTTGTCATGGGCCACTAAATCCCACACTTACATTACCTTAAAGTGAAGCCTTGATTGATTTCAATGTTCATAAGTGCTTGTCTTTGGGGTAGTGTGGTCTGTCTGTTCCTTCTCTATATTTGACCAGTGTTAGCAATCTTCTTTGCATTTTACACTGCCTGTAGTAAATGTACCTGCATTTAGGTGCAATGTTTGCACTAAGAGTCCCAACTAATTCTGCCTTTGGATTGTTGCGATCGGTACCCTAACAATGGCATTGGCTTGTACTTATAACAGAGTAAGTGCTACTTGTTGGGGTAGTCTTCTGTGACTTTTACATCTGTTATTCATACACATTGTGTTTGTCATGTGCTTCTAAATTCCACTATTACATTGCTTTAAATTGAAGCCTTGATTGATTTCAATGTTCTTCAGTGCTTGTCTTTGGGGGCAGTGTGATCTGTCTGTTCATTCTCTATATTTGACCTGTGTTAGCAATCTTCTTTACATTTTACACTGCCTGTAGTAAATGTACCTGCATTTAGGTGCAATGTTTGCACTAAGAGTCCCAACTAATTCTGCCTTTGGATTGTTGCGATCGGTACCCTAACAATGGCATTGGCTTGTACTTATAACAGAGTAAGTGCTACTTGTTGGGGTAGTCTTCTGTGACTTTTACATCTGTTATTCATACACATTGTGTTTGTCATGTGCTTCTAAATTCCACTATTACATTGCTTTAAATTGAAGCCTTGATTGATTTCAATGTTCTTCAGTGCTTGTCTTTGGGGGCAGTGTGATCTGTCTGTTCATTCTCTATATTTGACCTGTGTTAGCAATCTTCTTTGCATTTTACACTGCCTGTAGTAAATATACCTGCATTTAGGTGCAATGTTTGCACGGAGAGTCCCAACTAAATCTGTCTTTGGATTGTTGCGATCGGTACCCTAACAATGGCATTGGCTTGTACTTATAACAGAGTAAGTGCTACTTGTTGGGGTAGTCTTCTGTGACTTTTACATCTGTTATTCATACACATTGTGTTTGTCATGTGCTTCTAAATTCCACTATTACATTGCTTTAAATTGAAGCCTTGATTGATTTCAATGTTCTTCAGTGCTTGTCTTTGGGGCAGTGTGATCAGTCTGTTCCTTTTCTATATTTGACCAGTGTTAGCAATCTTCTTTGCATTTTACACTGCCTGTAGTAAATATACCTGCATTTAGGTGCAATGTTTGCACTGAGAGTCCAAACTAAATCTGTCTTTGGATTGTTGCGATCGGTACCCTAACAATGGCATTGGCTTGTCCTTATAAAAGAGTAAGTGCTACTTGTTGGGGTAGTTTTCTGTGACTTTTACATCTGTTATTTATACACATTGTGTTTGTCATGGCCCACTAAATCCCACACTTACATTACCTGAAAGTGAAGCGTTGATTGATTTCAATGTTCTTCAGTGCTTGTCTTTGGGGCAGTGTGGTCTGTCTCTTCCTTTTCTATATTTGACCAGTGTTAGCAATCGTCTTTGCATTTGACACTGCCTGTAGTAAATATACCTGTATTTGGTGCAATGTTTGCACTAAGAGTCCCAACTAATTCTGCCTTTGGATTGTTGCGATCGGTACCCTAACAATGGCATTGGCTTGTACTTATAACAGAGTAAGTGCTACTTGTTGGGGTAGTCTTCTGTGACTTTTACATCTGTTATTCATACACATTGTGTTTGTCATGTGCTTCTAAATTCCACTATTACATTGCTTTAAATTGAAGCCTTGATTGATTTCAATGTTCTTCAGTGCTTGTCTTTGGGGGCAGTGTGATCTGTCTGTTCATTCTCTATATTTGACCTGTGTTAGCAATCTTCTTTACATTTTACACTGCCTGTAGTAAATGTACCTGCATTTAGGTGCAATGTTTGCACTAAGAGTCCCAACTAATTCTGCCTTTGGATTGTTGCGATCGGTACCCTAACAATGGCATTGGCTTGTACTTATAACAGAGTAAGTGCTACTTGTTGGGGTAGTCTTCTGTGACTTTTACATCTGTTATTCATACACATTGTGTTTGTCATGTGCTTCTAAATTCCACTATTACATTGCTTTAAATTGAAGCCTTGATTGATTTCAATGTTCTTCAGTGCTTGTCTTTGGGGGCAGTGTGATCTGTCTGTTCATTCTCTATATTTGACCTGTGTTAGCAATCTTCTTTACATTTTACACTGCCTGTAGTAAATGTACCTGCATTTAGGTGCAATGTTTGCACTAAGAGTCCCAACTAATTCTGCCTTTGGATTGTTGCGATCGGTACCCTAACAATGGCATTGGCTTGTACTTATAACAGAGTAAGTGCTACTTGTTGGGGTAGTCTTCTGTGACTTTTACATCTGTTATTCATACACATTGTGTTTGTCATGTGCTTCTAAATTCCACTATTACATTGCTTTAAATTGAAGCCTTGATTGATTTCAATGTTCTTCAGTGCTTGTCTTTGGGGCAGTGTGATCAGTCTGTTCCTTCTCTATATTTGACCAGTGTTAGCAATCTTCTTTGCATTTTACACTGCCTGTAGTAAATATACCTGCATTTAGGTGCAATGTTTGCACAGAGAGTCCCAACTAAATCTGTCTTTGGATTGTTGCGATCGGTACCCTAACAATGGTATTGGCTTGTCCTTATAACAGAGTAAGTGCTGCTTGTTGGGGTAGTTTTTTGTGACTTTTACATCTGTTATTTATACATATTGTGTTTGTCATGTGCTTCTAAATTCCACTATTGCATTGCTTTAAATTGAAGCCTTGATTGATTTCAATGTTCTTCAGTGCTTGTCTTTGGGGCGGTGTGGTCTGTCTCTTCCTTTTCTATATTTGACCAGTGTTAGCAATCTTCTTTGCATTTTACACTGCCTGTAGTAAATGTACCTGCATTTAGGTGCAATGTTTGCACTGAGAGTCCCAACTAAATCTATCTTTGGATCGTTGCGATCGGTACCCTAACAATGGCATTGACTTGTCCTTATAAAAGAGTAAGTGCTACTTGTTGGGGTAGTCTTCTGTGACTTTTACATCTGTTATTCATACACATGTCATTTGTCATGGGCCTCTAAATCCCACACTTACATGACCTTACAGTGAAGCCTTGATTGATTTCAATGTTCTTCAGTGCTTGTCTTTGGGGCAGTGTGATCTGTCTGTTCCTTCTCGATATTTGACCAGTGTTAGCAATCTTCTTTGTATTTTACACTGCCTGTAGTAAATGTACCTGCATTTAGGTGCAATGTTTGCACTGAGAGTCCCAACTAAATCTATCTTTGGATCGTTGCGATCGGTACCCTAACAATGGCATTGACTTGTCCTTATAAAAGAGTAAGTGCTACTTGTTGGGGTAGTCTTCTGTGACTTTTACATCTGTTATTTATACACATTGTGTTTGTCATGTGCTTCAAAATCCCACTATTATATTACTTTAAATTGAAGCCTTGATTGATTTCAATGTTCTTCAGTGCTTGTCTTTGGGGCAGTGTGGTCTGTCTCTTCCTTTTCTATATTTGACCAGTGTTAGCAATCGTCTTTGCATTTGACACTGCCTGTAGTAAATATACCTGTATTTGGTGCAATGTTTGCACTAAGAGTCCCAACTAATTCTGCCTTTGGATTGTTGCGATCGGTACCCTAACAATGGCATTGGCTTGTACTTATAACAGAGTAAGTGCTACTTGTTGGGGTAGTCTTCTGTGACTTTTACATCTGTTATTCATACACATTGTGTTTGTCATGTGCTTCTAAATTCCACTATTACATTGCTTTAAATTGAAGCCTTGATTGATTTCAATGTTCTTCAGTGCTTGTCTTTGGGGGCAGTGTGATCTGTCTGTTCATTCTCTATATTTGACCTGTGTTAGCAATCTTCTTTGCATTTTACACTGCCTGTAGTAAATGTACCTGCATTTAGGTGCAATGTTTGCACTAAGAGTCCCAACTAATTCTGCCTTTGGATTGTTGCGATCGGTACCCTAACAATGGCATTGGCTTGTACTTATAACAGAGTAAGTGCTACTTGTTGGGGTAGTCTTCTTTGACTTTTACATCTGTCATTCATACACATGTCATTTGTCATGGGCCTCTAAATCCCACACTTACATGACCTTACAGTGAAGCATTGATTGATTTCAATGTTTATAAGTGCTTCTCTTGGGGGTAGTGTGATCTGTGTCTGTTCCTTCTCTATAATTTCCTCTGGTCAATTTCCTCCGTATCAAGTTCATTGAGAATTATCCTTCAACTTGAGTGACTCTCTTTTCTCTAATCACAGAAAGTGCTATTAAGTTGGGGGACATTACCTTAAAGTGAAACGTTGATTGATTTCAATGTTCATAAGTGCTTCTCTTTGGGGTAGTGTGATCTGTGTCTGTTCTTTCTCTATAATTTCCTCTGGTCAATTTCCTCCGTATCAAGTTCATTGAGAATTATCCTTCAACTTGAGTGACTCTCTTTCGTCTAATCACAGAAAGTGCTATTAAGTTGGGGTATTATTCTTCAACGGATGGCAACTAATTTTATATGACTGTGGGAATTACCAGAATGGCTCCCCTTTCAAGATACATTTTTGATGTTCTTTTTCTGAAGTTAATTGAACTTTGTTAGAGTATCAAGTTATTGGGAACCACACATTGCCTGCATGCTCCATTAAGTTTGCATGTATTTACAATAGGTTACAATAGTTGTCTAGAAACTCTATATAGAATGACTGCTGTATGAAGTTTGCTTGTCTGTAACTGCTGTTTTTGCATCGGAAAAGACTCAAGTCTAGTAGACCATTCAAATAATTGGGCCTTTAAGGCAGAGAACCAAAACTCCTCTCAATCCTAATGTTTTGAATGTGTGAAATAGTTTCTCTTGATTCAAATGACGAACCTTAGATAAAGGCAGAGCACTCGTCAAGCTTAAGTACCTGAGTCCCAACCAAATCTGTCTTTGGATTGTTGCGATCGGTACCCTAACAATGGCATTGGCTTGTCCTTATAACAGAGTAAGTGCTACTTGTTGGGGTAGTCTTCTGTGACTTTTAAATCTGTTATTCATACACATTGTGTTTGTCATGTGTTTCTAAATTCCACTATTAAATTGCTTTAAATTGAAGCCTTGATTGATTTCAATGTTCTTCAGTGCTTGTCTTTGGGGCAGTGTGATCAGTCTGTTCCTTCTCTATATTTGACCAGTGTTAGCAATCTTCTTTGCATTTTACACTGCCTGTAGTAAATGTACCTGCATTTAGGTGCAATGTTTGCACGGAGAGTCCCAACCAAATCTGTCTTTGGATTGTTGCGATCGGTACCCTAACAATGGCATTGGCTTGTCCTTATAACAGAGTAAGTGCTACTTGTTGGGGTAGTCTTCTGTGACTTTTACATCTGTTATTCATACACATTGTGTTTGTCATGTGCTTCAAAATCCCACTATTATATTACTTTAAATTGAAGCCTTGATTGATTTCAATGTTCTTCAGTGCTTGTCTTTGGGGCAGTGTGGTCTGTCTCTTCCTTTTCTATATTTGACCAGTGTTAGCAATCGTCTTTGCATTTGACACTGCCTGTAGTAAATATACCTGTATTTGGTGCAATGTTTGCACTAAGAGTCCCAACTAATTCTGCCTTTGGATTGTTGCGATCGGTACCCTAACAATTGCATTGGCTTGTCCTTATAACAGAGTAAGTGCTACTTGTTGGGGTAGTCTTCTGTGACTTTTACATCTGTTATTCATACACATTGTGTTTGTCATGGGCCTCTAAATCCCACACTTACATTACCTTAAAGTGAAGCGTTGATTGATTTCAATGTTCATAAGTGCTTCTCTTTGGGGTAGTGTGATCTGTGTCTGTTCTTTCTCTATAATTTCCTCTGGTCAATTTCCTCCGTATCAAGTTCATTGAGAATTATCCTTCAACTTGAGTGACTCTCTTTCCTCTAATCACAGAAAGTGCTATTAAGTTGGGGTATTATTCTTCAACGGATGGCAACTAATTTTATATGACTGTGGGAATTACCAGAATGGCTCCCCTTACAAGATACATTTTTGATGTTCTTTTTCTGAAGTTAATTGAACTTTGTTAGAGTATCAAGTTATTGGGAACCACATATTGCCTGCATGCTCTATTAAGTTTGCATGTATTTACAATAGGTTACAATAGTTGTCTAGAAACTCTATATAGAATGAGTGCTGTATGAAGTTTGCTTGTCTGTAACTGCTGTTTTTGCATCGGAAAAGACTCAAGTCTAGTAGACCATTCAAATAATTGGGCCTTTAAGGCAGAGAACCAAAACTCCTCTCAATCCTAATGTTTTGAATGTGTGAAATAGTTTCTCTTGATTCAAATGACGAACCTTAGATAAAGGCAGAGCACTCGTCAAGCTTAAGTACCTGAGTCGTTCACAGCACAGCATTTACCGACGTGGGAGTGGTTGTGGTTGCTGAACATGAACCAATCTTAAGTTCTTCCTGGGAGTTGAGGGCAGCTCCTTGTTATAAGAAATACTCAGGAACATGTCTCTAGAGGAAGATGGACTTCATGGAATCAACAGTAAGTGATCATTTGGTGGGCAGGTCATATACAGGTCTTTAAAATTGGTTGGAATCGGTACCTTAACAATGGCATTGGCTTGTCCTTATAACAGAGTAAGTGCTACTTGTTGGGGTAGTCTTCTGTGACTTTTACATCTGTTATTCATACACATTGTGTTTGTCATGTGCTTCTAAATTCCACTATTACATTGCTTTAAATTGAAGCCTTGATTGATTTCAATGTTCTTCAGTGCTTGTCTTTGGGGCAGTGTGATCTGTCTGTTCCTTCTCTATATTTGACCAGTGTTAGCAATCGTCTTTGCATTTGACACTGCCTGTAGTAAATATACCTTTATTTGGTGCAATGTTTGCACTGAGAGTCCCAACTAATTCTGCCTTTGGATTGTTGCGATCGGTACCCTAACAATGGCATTGGCTTGTACTTATAACAGAGTAAGTGCTACTTGTTGGGGTAGTCTTCTGTGACTTTTACATCTGTTATTTATACACATTGTGTTTGTCATAGCCCACTAAATCCCACACTTACATTACCTTAAAGTGAAGCGTTTATTGATTTCAATGTTCATATGTGCTTCTTTTTGGGGTAGTGTGATCTGTCTGTTCCTTCTCTATATTTGACCAGTGTTAGCAATCTTATTTGCATTTGACACTGGCTGTAGTAAATATACCTGCATTTAGGTGCAATGTTTGCACGGAGAGTCCCAACCAAATCTGTCTTTGGATTGTTGCGATCGGTACCCTAACAATGGCATTGGCTTGTCCTCATAACAGAGTAAGTGCTACTTGTTGGGGTAGTCTTCTGTGACTTTTACATCTGTTATTCATACACATTGTGTTTGTCATGTGCTTCTAAATTCCACTATTACATTGCTTTAAATTGAAGCCTTGATTGATTTCAATGTTCTTCAGTGCTTGTCTTTGGGGCAGTGTGGTCTGTCTCTTCCTTTTCTATACTTGACCAGTGTTAGCAATCGTCTTTGCATTTGACACTGCCTGTAGTAAATATACCTGTATTTGGTGCAATGTTTGCACTAAGAGTCCCAACTAATTCTGCCTTTGGATTGTTGCGATCGGTACCCTAACAATGGCATTGGCTTGTCCTTATAACAGAGTAAGTGCTACTTGTTGGGGTAGTCTTCTGTGACTTTTACATCTGTTATTCATACACATGTCATTTGTCATGGGCCTCTAAATCCCACACTTACATGACCTTACAGTGAAGCCTTGATTGATTTCAATGTTCTTCAGTGCTTGTCTTTGGGGCAGTGTGATCTGTCTGTTCCTTCTCGATATTTGACCAGTGTTAGCAATCTTCTTTGTATTTTACACTGCCTGTAGTAAATGTACCTGCATTTAGGTGCAATGTTTGCACTGAGAGTCCCAACTAAATCTATCTTTGGATCGTTGCGATCGGTACCCTAACAATGGCATTGACTTGTCCTTATAAAAGAGTAAGTGCTACTTGTTGGGGTAGTCTTCTGTGACTTTTACATCTGTTATTTATACACATTGTGTTTGTCATGTGCTTCAAAATCCCACTATTATATTACTTTAAATTGAAGCCTTGATTGATTTCAATGTTCTTCAGTGCTTGTCTTTGGGGCAGTGTGGTCTGTCTCTTCCTTTTCTATATTTGACCAGTGTTAGCAATCGTCTTTGCATTTTACACTGCCTGTAGTAAATATACCTGCATTTAGGTGCAATGTTTGCACTGAGAGTCCAAACTAAATCTGTCTTTGGATTGTTGCGATCGGTACCCTAACAATGGCATTGGCTTGTACTTATAACAGAGTAAGTGCTACTTGTTGGGGTAGTCTTCTGTGACTTTTACATCTGTTATTCATACACATTGTGTTTGTCATGTGCTTCTAAATTCCACTATTACATTGCTTTAAATTGAAGCCTTGATTGATTTCAATGTTCATAAGTGCTTGTCTTTGGGGTAGTGTGGTCTGTCTCTTCCTTTTCTATATTTGACCAGTGTTAGCAATGGTCTTTGCATTTGACACTGCCTGTAGTAAATATACCTGTATTTGGTGCAATGTTTGCACTAAGAGTCCCAATTAATTCTGCCTTTGGATTGTTGCGATCGGTACCCTAACAATGGCATTGGCTTGTACTTATAACAGAGTAAGTGCTACTTGTTGGGGTAGTCTTCTGTGACTTTTACATCTGTTATTCATACACATTGTGTTTGTCATGTGATTCAAAATTCCACTATTACATTGCTTTAAATTGAAGCCTTGATTGATTTCAATGTTCTTCAGTGCTTGTCTTTGGGGCAGTGTGATCAGTCTGTTCCTTTTCTATATTTGACCAGTGTTAGCAATCTTCTTTGCATTTGACACTGCCTGTAGTAAATATACCTGCATTTAGGTGCAATGTTTGCACTGAGAGTCCAAACTAAATCTGTCTTTGGATTGTTGCGATCGGTACCCTAACAATGGCATTGGCTTGTCCTTATAAAAGAGTAAGTGCTACTTGTTGGGGTAGTTTTCTGTGACTTTTACATCTGTTATTTATACACATTGTGTTTGTCATGGCCCACTAAATCCCACACTTACATTACCTGAAAGTGAAGCGTTGATTGATTTCAATGTTCATAAGTGCTTGTCTTTGGGGCAGTGTGATCTGTCTGTTCCTTCTCTATATTTGACCAGTGTTAGCAATCTTCTTTGCATTTTACACTGCCTGTAGTAAATGTACCTGCATTTAGGTGCAATGTTTGCACGGAGAGTCCCAACCAAATCTGTCTTTGGATTGTTGCGATCGGTACCCTAACAATGGCATTGGCTTGTCCTTATAAAAGAGTAAGTGCTACTTGTTGGGGTAGTTTTCTGTGACTTTTACATCTGTTATTTATACACATTGTGTTTGTCATGGCCCACTAAATCCCACACTTACATTACCTGAAAGTGAAGCGTTGATTGATTTCAATGTTCATAATTGCTTGTCTTTGGGGCAGTGTGATCTGTCTGTTCCTTCTCTATATTTGACCAGTGTTAGCAATCTTCTTTGCATTTTACACTGCCTGTAGTAAATGTACCTGCATTTAGGTGCAATGTTTGCACGGAGAGTCCCAACCAAATCTGTCTTTGGATTGTTGCGATCGGTACCCTAACAATGGCATTGGCTTGTCCTTATAACAGAGTAAGTGCTACTTATTGGGGTAGTCTTCTGTGACTTTTACATCTGTTATTCATACACATTGTGTTTGTCATGTGATTCAAAATTCCACTATTACATTGCTTTAAATTGAAGCCTTGATTGATTTCAATGTTCTTCAGTGCTTGTCTTTGGGGCAGTGTGGTCTGTCTGTTCCTTCTCTATATTTGACCAGTGTTAGCAATATTCTTTGCATTTGACACTGCCTGTAGTAAATGTACCTGCATTTAGGTGCAATGTTTGCACTGAGAGTCCCAACTAAATCTATCTTTGGATCGTTGCGATCGGTACCCTAACAATGGCATTGACTTGTCCTTATAAAAGAGTAAGTGCTACTTGTTGGGGTAGTCTTCTGTGACTTTTACATCTGTTATTCATACACATTGTGTTTGTCATGGCCCACTAAATCCCACACTTACATGACCTTAAAGTGAAGCATTGATTGATTTAAATGTTTATAAGTGCTTCTCTTTGGGGTAGTGTGATCTGTCTGTTCCTTCTCTATATTTGACCAGTGTTAGCAATATTCTTTGCATTTGACACTGCCTGTAGTAAATATACCTGTATTTGGTGCAATGTTTGCACTGAGAGTCCCAACTAAATCTGTCTTTGGATTGTTGCGATCGGTACCCTAACAATGGCATTGGCTTGTCCTTATAACAGAGTAAGTGCTACTTGTTGGGGTAGTCTTCTGTGACTTTTACATCTGTCATTCATACACATGTCATTTGTCATGGGCCTCTAAATCCCACACTTACATGACCTTACAGTGAAGCCTTGATTGATTTCAATGTTTTTCAGTGCTTGTCTTTGAGGCAGTGTGATCTGTCTGTTCATTCTCTATATTTGACCTGTGTTAGCAATCTTCTTTGCATTTTACACTGCCTGTAGTAAATATACCTGTATTTGGTGCAATGTTTGCACTGAGAGTCCCAACTAAATCTGTCTTTGGATTGTTGCGATCGGTACCCTAACAATGGCATTGGCTTGTCCTTATAACAGAGTAAGTGCTACTTGTTGGGGTAGTCTTCTGTGACTTTTACATCTGTCATTCATACACATGTCATTTGTCATGGGCCTCTAAATCCCACACTTACATGACCTTACAGTGAAGCCTTGATTGATTTCAATGTTTTTCAGTGCTTGTCTTTGAGGCAGTGTGATCTGTCTGTTCATTCTCTATATTTGACCTGTGTTAGCAATCTTCTTTGCATTTTACACTGCCTGTAGTAAATGTACCTGCATTTAGGTGCAATGTTTGCACGGAGAGTCCCAATCAAATCTGTCTTTGGATTGTTGCGATCGGTACCCTAACAATGGCATTGGCTTGTCCTTATAACAGAGTAAGTGCTACTTGTTGGGGTAGTCTTCTGTGACTTTTACATCTGTTATTCATACACATTATGTTTGTCATGTGTTTCTAAATTCCACTATTACATTGCTTTAAATTGAAGCCTTGATTGATTTCAATGTTCTTCAGTGCTTGTCTTTGGGGCAGTGTGATCTGTCTGTTCCTTCTCTATATTTGACCAGTGTTAGCAATCTTCTTTGCATTTTACACTGCCTGTAGTAAATGTACCTGCATTTAGGTGCAATGTTTGCACGGAGAGTCCCAACCAAATCTGTCTTTGGATTGTTGCGATCGGTACCCTAACAATGGCATTGGCTTGTCCTTATAACAGAGTAAGTGCTACTTGTTGGGGTAGTCTTCTGTGACTTTTACATCTGTTATTCATACACATTATGTTTGTCATGTGTTTCTAAATTCCACTATTACATTGCTTTAAATTGAAGCCTTGATTGATTTCAATGTTCTTCAGTGCTTGTCTTTGGGGCAGTGTGATCAGTCTGTTCCTTCTCTATATTTGACCAGTGTTAGCAATCTTCTTTGCATTTTACACTGCCTGTAGTAAATGTACCTGCATTTAGGTGCAATGTTTGCACGGAGAGTCCCAACCAAATCTGTCTTTGGATTGTTGCGATCGGTACCCTAACAATGGCATTGGCTTGTCCTTATAACAGAGTAAGTGCTACTTGTTGGGGTAGTCTTCTGTGACTTTTACATCTGTTATTCATACACATTGTGTTTGTCATGTGCTTCAAAATCCCACTATTATATTACTTTAAATTGAAGCCTTGATTGATTTCAATGTTCTTCAGTGCTTGTCTTTGGGGCATTGTGGTCTGTCTCTTCCTTTTCTATATTTGACCAGTGTTAGCAATCGTCTTTGCATTTGACACTGCCTGTAGTAAATATACCTGTATTTGGTGCAATGTTTGCACTAAGAGTCCCAACTAATTCTGCCTTTGGATTGTTGCGATCGGTACCCTAACAATTGCATTGGCTTGTCCTTATAACAGAGTAAGTGCTACTTGTTGGGGTAGTCTTCTGTGACTTTTACATCTGTTATTCATACACATTGTGTTTGTCATAGCCCACTAAATCCCACACTTACATTACCTTAAAGTGAAGCGTTTATTGATTTCAATGTTCATAAGTGCTTGTCTTTGGGGCAGTGTGATCCGTCTGTTCCTTCTCTATATTTGACCAGTGTTAGCAATCTTCTTTGCATTTTACACTGCCTGTAGTAAATGTACCTGCATTTAGGTGCAATGTTTGCACGGAGAGTCCCAACCAAATCTGTCTTTGGATTGTTGCGATCGGTACCCTAACAATGGCATTGGCTTGTCCTTATAACAGAGTAAGTGCTACTTGTTGGGGTAGTCTTCTGTGACTTTTACATCTGTTATTCATACACATTGTGTTTGTCATGTGCTTCTAAATTCCACTATTACATTGCTTTAAATTGAAGCCTTGATTGATTTCAATGTTCTTCAGTGCTTGTCTTTGGGGCAGTGTGATCAGTCTGTTCCTTCTCTATATTTGACCAGTGTTAGCAATCTTCTTTGCATTTTACACTGCCTGTAGTAAATGTACCTGCATTTAGGTGCAATGTTTGCACGGAGAGTCCCAACCAAATCTGTCTTTGGATTGTTGCGATCGGTACCCTAACAATGGCATTGGCTTGTCCTTATAACAGAGTAAGTGCTACTTGTTGGGGTAGTCTTCTGTGACTTTTACATCTGTTATTCATACACATTGTGTTTGTCATGTGCTTCAAAATCCCACTATTATATTACTTTAAATTGAAGCCTTGATTGATTTCAATGTTCTTCAGTGCTTGTCTTTGGGGCAGTGTGGTCTGTCTCTTCCTTTTCTATATTTGACCAGTGTTAGCAATCGTCTTTGCATTTGACACTGCCTGTAGTAAATATACCTGTATTTGGTGCAATGTTTGCACTAAGAGTCCCAACTAATTCTGCCTTTGGATTGTTGCGATCGGTACCCTAACAATTGCATTGGCTTGTCCTTATAACAGAGTAAGTGCTACTTGTTGGGGTAGTCTTCTGTGACTTTTACATCTGTTATTCATACACATTGTGTTTGTCATGGGCCTCTAAATCCCACACTTACATTACCTTAAAGTGAAGCGTTGATTGATTTCAATGTTCATAAGTGCTTCTCTTTGGGGTAGTGTGATCTGTGTCTGTTCTTTCTCTATAATTTCCTCTGGTCAATTTCCTCCGTATCAAGTTCATTGAGAATTATCCTTCAACTTGAGTGACTCTCTTTCCTCTAATCACAGAAAGTGCTATTAAGTTGGGGTATTATTCTTCAACGGATGGCAACTAATTTTATATGACTGTGGGAATTACCAGAATGGCTCCCCTTACAAGATACATTTTTGATGTTCTTTTTCTGAAGTTAATTGAACTTTGTTAGAGTATCAAGTTATTGGGAACCACATATTGCCTGCATGCTCTATTAAGTTTGCATGTATTTACAATAGGTTACAATAGTTGTCTAGAAACTCTATATAGAATGAGTGCTGTATGAAGTTTGCTTGTCTGTAACTGCTGTTTTTGCATCGGAAAAGACTCAAGTCTAGTAGACCATTCAAATAATTGGGCCTTTAAGGCAGAGAACCAAAACTCCTCTCAATCCTAATGTTTTGAATGTGTGAAATAGTTTCTCTTGATTCAAATGACGAACCTTAGATAAAGGCAGAGCACTCGTCAAGCTTAAGTACCTGAGTCGTTCACAGCACAGCATTTACCGACGTGGGAGTGGTTGTGGTTGCTGAACATGAACCAATCTTAAGTTCTTCCTGGGAGTTGAGGGCAGCTCCTTGTTATAAGAAATACTCAGGAACATGTCTCTAGAGGAAGATGGACTTCATGGAATCAACAGTAAGTGATCATTTGGTGGGCAGGTCATATAAAGGTCTTTAAAATTGGTTGGAATCGGTACCTTAAAAAATGGCATTGGCTTGTCCTTATAACAGAGTAAGTGCTACTTGTTGGGGTAGTCTTCTGTGACTTTTACATCTGTTATTCATACACATTGTGTTTGTCATGTGCTTCTAAATTCCACTATTACATTGCTTTAAATTGAAGCCTTGATTGATTTCAATGTTCTTCAGTGCTTGTCTTTGGGGCAGTGTGATCTGTCTGTTCCTTCTCTATATTTGACCAGTGTTAGCAATCGTCTTTGCATTTGACACTGCCTGTAGTAAATATACCTTTATTTGGTGCAATGTTTGCACTGAGAGTCCCAACTAATTCTGCCTTTGGATTGTTGCGATCGGTACCCTAACAATGGCATTGGCTTGTACTTATAACAGAGTAAGTGCTACTTGTTGGGGTAGTCTTCTGTGACTTTTACATCTGTTATTTATACACATTGTGTTTGTCATAGCCCACTAAATCCCACACTTACATTACCTTAAAGTGAAGCGTTTATTGATTTCAATGTTCATATGTGCTTCTTTTTGGGGTAGTGTGATCTGTCTGTTCCTTCTCTATATTTGACCAGTGTTAGCAATCTTATTTGCATTTGACACTGGCTGTAGTAAATATACCTGCATTTAGGTGCAATGTTTGCACGGAGAGTCCCAACCAAATCTGTCTTTGGATTGTTGCGATCGGTACCCTAACAATGGCATTGGCTTGTCCTCATAACAGAGTAAGTGCTACTTGTTGGGGTAGTCTTCTGTGACTTTTACATCTGTTATTCATACACATTGTGTTTGTCATGTGCTTCTAAATTCCACTATTACATTGCTTTAAATTGAAGCCTTGATTGATTTCAATGTTCTTCAGTGCTTGTCTTTGGGGCAGTGTGGTCTGTCTCTTCCTTTTCTATACTTGACCAGTGTTAGCAATCGTCTTTGCATTTGACACTGCCTGTAGTAAATATACCTGTATTTGGTGCAATGTTTGCACTAAGAGTCCCAACTAATTCTGCCTTTGGATTGTTGCGATCGGTACCCTAACAATGGCATTGGCTTGTCCTTATAACAGAGTAAGTGCTACTTGTTGGGGTAGTCTTCTGTGACTTTTACATCTGTTATTCATACACATGTCATTTGTCATGGGCCTCTAAATCCCACACTTACATGACCTTACAGTGAAGCCTTGATTGATTTCAATGTTCTTCAGTGCTTGTCTTTGGGGCAGTGTGATCTGTCTGTTCCTTCTCGATATTTGACCAGTGTTAGCAATCTTCTTTGTATTTTACACTGCCTGTAGTAAATGTACCTGCATTTAGGTGCAATGTTTGCACTGAGAGTCCCAACTAAATCTATCTTTGGATCGTTGCGATCGGTACCCTAACAATGGCATTGACTTGTCCTTATAAAAGAGTAAGTGCTACTTGTTGGGGTAGTCTTCTGTGACTTTTACATCTGTTATTTATACACATTGTGTTTGTCATGTGCTTCAAAATCCCACTATTATATTACTTTAAATTGAAGCCTTGATTGATTTCAATGTTCTTCAGTGCTTGTCTTTGGGGCAGTGTGGTCTGTCTCTTCCTTTTCTATATTTGACCAGTGTTAGCAATCGTCTTTGCATTTTACACTGCCTGTAGTAAATATACCTGCATTTAGGTGCAATGTTTGCACTGAGAGTCCAAACTAAATCTGTCTTTGGATTGTTGCGATCGGTACCCTAACAATGGCATTGGCTTGTACTTATAACAGAGTAAGTGCTACTTGTTGGGGTAGTCTTCTGTGACTTTTACATCTGTTATTCATACACATTGTGTTTGTCATGTGCTTCTAAATTCCACTATTACATTGCTTTAAATTGAAGCCTTGATTGATTTCAATGTTCATAAGTGCTTGTCTTTGGGGTAGTGTGGTCTGTCTCTTCCTTTTCTATATTTGACCAGTGTTAGCAATCGTCTTTGCATTTGACACTGCCTGTAGTAAATATACCTGTATTTGGTGCAATGTTTGCACTAAGAGTCCCAATTAATTCTGCCTTTGGATTGTTGCGATCGGTACCCTAACAATGGCATTGGCTTGTACTTATAACAGAGTAAGTGCTACTTGTTGGGGTAGTCTTCTGTGACTTTTACATCTGTTATTCATACACATTGTGTTTGTCATGTGATTCAAAATTCCACTATTACATTGCTTTAAATTGAAGCCTTGATTGATTTCAATGTTCTTCAGTGCTTGTCTTTGGGGCAGTGTGATCAGTCTGTTCCTTTTCTATATTTGACCAGTGTTAGCAATCTTCTTTGCATTTGACACTGCCTGTAGTAAATATACCTGCATTTAGGTGCAATGTTTGCACTGAGAGTCCAAACTAAATCTGTCTTTGGATTGTTGCGATCGGTACCCTAACAATGGCATTGGCTTGTCCTTATAAAAGAGTAAGTGCTACTTGTTGGGGTAGTTTTCTGTGACTTTTACATCTGTTATTTATACACATTGTGTTTGTCATGGCCCACTAAATCCCACACTTACATTACCTGAAAGTGAAGCGTTGATTGATTTCAATGTTCATAAGTGCTTGTCTTTGGGGCAGTGTGATCTGTCTGTTCCTTCTCTATATTTGACCAGTGTTAGCAATCTTCTTTGCATTTTACACTGCCTGTAGTAAATGTACCTGCATTTAGGTGCAATGTTTGCACGGAGAGTCCCAACCAAATCTGTCTTTGGATTGTTGCGATCGGTACCCTAACAATGGCATTGGCTTGTCCTTATAACAGAGTAAGTGCTACTTGGTGGGGTAGTCTTCTGTGACTTTTACATCTGTTATTCATACACATTGTGTTTGTCATGTGATTCAAAATTCCACTATTACATTGCTTTAAATTGAAGCCTTGATTGATTTCAATGTTCTTCAGTGCTTGTCTTTGGGGCAGTGTGGTCTGTCTGTTCCTTCTCTATATTTGACCAGTGTTAGCAATCTTCTTTGCATTTTACACTGCCTGTAGTAAATGTACCTGCATTTAGGTGCAATGTTTGCACGGAGAGTCCCAACCAAATCTGTCTTTGGATTGTTGCGATCGGTACCCTAACAATGGCATTGGCTTGTCCTTATAACAGAGTAAGTGCTACTTGTTGGGGTAGTCTTCTGTGACTTTTACATCTGTCATTCATACACATGTCATTTGTCATGGGCCTCTAAATCCCACACTTACATGACCTTACAGTGAAGCATTGATTGATTTCAATGTTTATAAGTGCTTGTCTTTGGGGTAGTGTGATCTGTGTCTGTTCTTTCTCTATAATTTCCTCTGGTCAATTTCCTCCGTATCAAGTTCATTGAGAATTATCCTTCAACTTGAGTGACTCTCTTTTCTCTAATCACAGAAAGTGCTATTAAGTTGGGGGACATTACCTTAAAGTGAAGCGTTGATTGATTTCAATGTTCATAAGTGCTTCTCTTTGGGGTAGTGTGATCTGTGTCTGTTCTTTCTCTATAATTTCCTCTGGTCAATTTCCTCCGTATCAAGTTCATTGAGAATTATCCTTCAACTTGAGTGACTCTCTTTCCTCTAATCACAGAAAGTGCTATTAAGTTGGGGTATTATTCTTCAACGGATGGCAACTAATTTTATATGACTGTGGGAATTACCAGAATGGCTCCCCTTACAAGATACATTTTTGATGTTCTTTTTCTGAAGTTAATTGAACTTTGTTAGAGTATCAAGTTATTGGGAACCACACATTGCCTGCATGCTCCATTAAGTTTGCATGTATTTACAATAGGTTACAATAGTTGTCTAGAAACTCTATATAGAATGACTGCTGTATGAAGTTTGCCCCTCTGTAACTGCTGTTTTTGCATCGGAAAAGACTCAAGTCTAGTAGACCATTCAAATAATTGGGCCTTTAAGGCAGAGAACCAAAACTCCTCTCAATCCTAATGTTTTGAATGTGTGAAATAGTTTCTCTTGATTAAAATGACGAACCTTAGATAAAGGCAGAGCACTCGTCAAGCTTAAGTACCTGAGTCGTTCACAGCACAGCATTTACCGACATGGGAGTGGTTGTGTTTGCTGAACATGAACCAATCTTAAGTTCTTCCTGGGAGTTGAGGGCAGCTCCTTGATATAAGAAATACTCAGGAACATGTCTCTAGAGGAAGATGGACTTCATGGAATCAACAGTAAGTGATCATTTGGTGGGCAGGTCATATACAGGTCTTTAAAATTGGTTGGGATTGGTACCTTAACAATGGCATTGGCGTGTCCTTATAACAGAGTAAGTGCTACTTGTTGGGGTAGTCTTCTGTGACTTTTACATCTGTTATTCATACACATTGTGTTTGTCATGTGCTTCTAAATTCCACTATTACATTG